>NW_021345501.1:924923-954479 GCF_001605985.2 Dendrobium catenatum | reverse complement strand
GGACTCCGCCGGGATGGTCGGCGATGTCTGCGGTGTCCTGGCGTGGTCCGCAGGCAGGCTGCTCGGAGAGTGAGGTAACTCCTCTTCTCCTCCTCCTTCTCTTCTCTTCTCTTCTTCTCTCTCTTGCTTGGATCCTCTCTTGTGAAGAATGAGGGCTCTATTTATAGATTTTCTGGAGTGGCATGGTCCGTAAATAGGTGTGAGATCAAGGGCGAATAGGGAGTGGTCAAATGGACGGCCGATATTGAATCCTACGATCGTTCACCGTTCGTTGGACATTTGGAGGCTTTAATGATGTCGGAATTTAGTGATCTTGGGCTCGTTGGATTCGTCTCGTCGAGCCGTTCGATTCGAGTATAAGCTCGTCAAAATCGGAGACCGTTTGGTAACTCAAATTGCGGTTTGAACCTTCCAACAGCGCTTTGAACCCTTGATTCGGACTCATTTGGGCTCGGATTGGGTTAATCTTGGTGTCGTTGGGTTTGTATTTTTGAGACGCTCAGTTTGACTGTAAGCTCGCTGAAATCGGAGTTCATATGCTCCCGAAATTAATTTTTGAAGTTTCCAACTAGGTTTTGCCTCGAGATTCATGCCCGATCAAGATGATTTTGCGATGCCGTATCAATATTTATTTTTAAAAGAGCCAACACAAGGGCTAAGAAGTCTAATCATGGCTAGCTCAAGCTCAGCTCGCTAGCTCACGAGCTCAACAAACTCGGCTCACAAGCCATTTATCAAGTCTAGCACAAACCAGCACTTACACCCCACAACAATCAAAATTCACCAATAAAAATATTAGTTGTTTAAAAAGTTATCATAAAATTATGTTAAAAAAAGAATCTTAAATATATTTATAGAACTAAAATAATTAAACAACCAATAAATGCTCAGGTTGCAGATTGCATGCCGTTATAGTTTAAATCAAATTTATCATTCCAAAGCATAAAGAGCTACAGAAATCCAATTCAAAGTTTAATTTAAATAAATAAAATGTAAAAAAAAATTCTTGACAAGAACAAAAAGGGGATATAACAAGTTGCCAAAGAGATCTAAGATTAGGCAGTTCAACAACATCTTCAAATCTCGCAAAGCATTATATACAAATAATACACATTATTTATTACAACAAATAATGAAAATAAAGGTCAGATGATCTCTCTCTCTCTCTCTCTCTCTCTCTCTCTCTCTTTCTCTCTCTCTCTCTCTCTCTAAGAAGGCCTCCATTGCAATTCAACCTGAATCCTGCCATTTTTGGAGTCAATGAGATTGTATTTCTCATTGATTCTCTTATTTGTGATGACATCGGCAAGGCTGATGACAACATAACCCAAAGTTTCCTGAAATAGATAAAAATTAAATTAAAAAATTTTATAACTAGATCATTCATTGAATAGGAGAAAACGATGGTAAGAAAATCACTTATGACTAAAGTTTTATTTGGGACAGCTTTCTTATTGTTTTTTAAAACAACTTTTTAATAAAAAATTTTTCATTAGAAAAATTTTATACTAAAAAACTGTTTTAAAAAATAGTAAGAAAACTGTCCCAAACGAAACCTAAGTGCCACATAAATGAGCAATGTAAAGATGGATTTATGGAAAATTAGATAGAAGAGATTCAGAAATGATAAAGAGTTCTTAAATATTAATGTAAAATAGATTTAATAGCTCGTTCTTCTTCACACGAGAAATAAATGAAAAATGAGAGCTAATAAAGCAAATTAAAATAAAAAAAGGTTATGATAAGGCTAATGATGATGAAGACGATGACAATGATGTAATAAAGTTGTTCCCTGCTTAAAAGCTTGTTGATGATTCAAATCAAATCATTTATCAAGAGGAAAAATGACCAATTTCAAGAATGCTTCTTTCAAACAAAGGACACTAAGGGGCTGTTTGGTAGCACCCAGTATTTGATTTAAACAGAATTTGGTAAATCCGCTAAATCCAGATTTTGGAAATCCTAAGGGCCTAAATCCTAAAAAAAAAATTTTGGTAACATTCATGATAAATCCTATTAAATCCCGTGTGCCTGTTTGGCTATAGAACGGATTTAACGAGCAGACTCTTCCTCTCGAGCCAACGGATTTCGTAAATCCGGCTAAAAAAAGGATTTCGGAAATCCAGGATTTAGCACGAAAAGACGAAATTTTTCATCTACGACGGCTTTCATTTGCCGCCAGATTTGGTTTTGCATTTTAGGCCATTTGGCTGAATTTAGCTCAAATCTGCCTCAAATCCGGCCAAAATTCTGCTACCAAACAGCCCCTAAAAGATCACTAAGATCAGAGAGAGAAGCTTCACCTTAGAGTGTATGCCAATACTTGATGGCCTGCTATGGACCTCCACTTGCAATTTGTCATTGACAGGGGGTTCCTCGCATACAAACTGAAACTCTTCTTCCCACCTTGGATCCCTAGTTTTCTTGATGTGCTACATAAGGGGGAAGAAAAACTCATTATCAGTAATAAAATCATCAAAAGAAAGCTGAAGAACTAGATCAATACGTGCAGGGAAATTTCCTGCCAAAACAAAAAAATTACACAAGTAAAAATAACAAAATAAGCATTTATTTCGAAACCTTGGTCTTTTTCTCTTCTCCTTTGAAAATAATTCGTGCATATGGGTTGGTATGGTGCTTTCCCTCAAGATCTTCAGCTTCATGAATTGAAACTACCAGCAAACCTCCACCAGCCGGAGTGCCTTCAGGAGCCTTATCTACACCGCCATCATCAACTGCTTCATTGGGCAGAGTATCTTCCTTGAAAGGACTATAAAGCAGCTCTAAAACAATTTGGCCCCGCGATTTCTCATCGGTTTCAGATAGATCCATATTTTTTACCAACTCAAGAGTCAGAGTCTTCTGTTCATCAGGTGTAAGCTCTTTCAATGGAATAACTTGCATGCCAATCTTATCATGTTTGCCAACCTAAAACAAGAAATTAAGAAGAATGTAACTACAAAACTCTAATAAAATTTGGATGTGATTCATAACGTAAATGAATAGAGAAACATACCTTCTCCCAATCATAGACGATAAGCTCCAAAGCTTGAGAATTTGGGTCTTTGACAACCAATCTGAAATCCTCGTTCCATTCAGGATTAAGGTTGCTGTGCTTCACTTTTGTTTTCTTGGAGGGGAGCTTCTCTTCTGTAAGCTTTAGCTTTACATATGGGTCTGATTTGCCCAAAAGGTCTTTCTTTTTTAGTTTAAATGCCCTGACTACTTTTACATGAAGTATTCCTACAGGCTTCTTCATGGCGCTGAAGACCCAGAGAAAAACCAGTCAAAAAGTGATCAAATTCACAGAAAAATGTTCGTGTTTTAAATTAATATGTTACTACCTTGAAAGATCCATGATTGGAATTTCTAGAGTTTTTGGCCAAAGATACATGCTTGCAACCTGATTCTTGATAATATCCTGCATACATGATAATATAAGAAGCATCAGTATCAAAAGAAAAGTTTTGATAACATGCACAAAAGAAATTCTTAAAATGTGATTTGAACCCGCTACCTTGAGGCTTTAAAGAAAACACTAATCACCAAAGCAACTTCAAGTCTAGATTACAGATAGAAAAAACTTGTAGACTACATCCAAAGTCATTCTGATAGGAAATACTTGAATATTTCAAAAAAACCCTAACAAAAATAGAGAAAAACAGCAAGAGAAACACACACAATTTTGGTGAAAAACTCTCCAAATTGAATTTAGATTGCAAAAGAGAGAACTAACGGAAACAATGAAACAAAGATACAATTGATCCTCAATTCGAGAAGAATACCGTCTCTCCCAATCTCTAGATGAACCTAGAGCCCAATACACCAATAAAATCCCTCACAAGAACACAATAATCAAACATAACACTAACCCTCATCTCCCTTCCTATTTAAGGCATACAATTAAAACAATAAAACAAAAAGACCTAAAGGCCCTTGCCTCTCCCTCCTTTGTCTCCGGTTTTGAATTTGAAATCAAGTGGACCCCACCCCTTCCCACCGCCGCCATCTTCTATGATAGACTTGAACTGGCCCCTTCTAAGGGGCCGGTCTAACACATTCATTAACTCGGTTTATTTTAATCTTAGCCTTCAATAGTGATATTTTCTTTGCCAACACTCGAATCCATGCAACATAGCCTAGAATAGATGCTTGGGCCACGTCACTTATGTGCTATCAAAATCAAAGAAGACTAGGCATCGTATAATAGATAATCCTACTTAAATAGGCCAAAGTATACCATTCCAGACCTCTGAAAACTGTATAACCAGAGAACAAAGCCCAATCCTTCAGTCCACAGCTAGATTAATAATTATAGAAGGCCTAAAATCTAATGTGGCAATAGCCTTGATCAACCATCAAATCTAATGTGGCAATAACTTCGACTAAACTCTTTTATCTTAGATCAACTGTAGAGATTAGCTAACAATTAATATTTCCATATTCGGATAATCCACAGATGAATTTATTGAAAAATTAAATCCCTTGCAAATTGTCAAATATTACCAGCTAATCATCATCCATACTCATTGTCATCTCAGCCATCTCTTCATTTCCATAGAACACAGCTACTCTGCTATTATCACTGGAGCCTCTAATAAAAAAACACATTTCAGTTCATCATAAAAAATAAGATTATTTTTACCGTTTCATTTAGGTTTTCTTTTCATAGAATGGTGAATGAAAAAAAACAAAATGGGTAAGCTGAAATCCATGACCTGGAGAAATAACATTCTTCAAAGACTTTGTCATGTTCCCTTTCACTTGGGTTTTCTTTCCATAATTTTTTTCATATTTTAAAGAGTTTTTCTTTTTGGAAAAACCATTACTCGTGTCAACAGGAAGTAAAAGACGCACCAATAAGACGAATGGCAAGAATTCATATAGAATAATTAAAAATAGAAGGACGTAACGAAATATAACATGGTTGCAAGTTGTGCAAAAAACAGCGACACAAGATAAAATTATCCTCATGTAACACTCAAAAGGAATGAAAGAATGAAGATTCAAAGGAATGAACAGAGGAAGATTCACAGGGCTGAACATAGGAGAATTCATAGAATAACAAGAAGTTTTTCTCCCACTACATGGGGTCCGCAACATGAATAATTTTTCTTCATCGTGTACTATTAAGAGTCAAATCCTCATTTAAATCTGATAAAAAATTATCATTTTTAATAAATTCTAACCATTTTTTTTTAATTCTACCCATACCTTTCTTAACATAGGCCCAATCTAATATATTTACTCTCCTAACCGAGTCATCGAAAGACCGATGCTTTATGTGACCAACATACTTGTCAATGGCGAATGGCGCACTACGGTGCAAAGTTCCCCGTTGAGCAATAGCGTATAGCACACAATATTAAATACAATTAAATAACAAATAATAAGTTGATTGGATAAAAGTTTAGGCATAATTATCATGTTAAACAACAAATGACAATTTTAAATCCTACATAAACTTAAATCAATAGATATGAGCATGATTTAAGCATAATTTAGCCTAAATCCTGTCAAATAGTAAAAATGATAACTTTAAATCCTACAAAAAAGTTAGATCCTTTATTTTTTATATATATTTTATTAATTTGATAATTAATTAATAATTAATTATAATATTAATATATAAACCTTAAAATTTTTAATTATAAACCAACGTTCTTTGCAAGTCACACCATCTTATTAAATTTTCCCTTAAGTTTGAGAGGTATTTTTCTATCACACAACAGGGTCCCTACCTTGGCTCTTGTGTTGGCTCAAAAAATTATTATAATAAAATTTAAAAAAAAATAAAAAATAGAATAATAATAATGAATCACTTAATATAAAAAAATATTTTTTTAACATTTTTAATAACCTTACACCTAAAATCATGAATGGTGATATATATTAAGTGTATTTTATATTAATATTTTTAAAAGAACCAACGAGCCAAATAAGGGCTAGCTCAAGCTCAACGAGCTCGGCTCACGAACCATTTATCAATTCGAGCCCAAACTAGTTCACGACACTTCATTTTTTTTAAGTCTCTCCAACTTTGATTTACTAATACAATGCGAAAAACAAAAATCTCTATTTTCAGTTAGGATGTTAAGGTCACTAAAGTCACAATCCTATTCTCACAACCTTCATTGAAATTTTTATCGAAATATATCAACCACCGATGTTGAATATCTTCTTCTAAGAAAAATATTTTTTGACATTTATCCTTAATGCACTTCACTTGAACTAAATTCTTATTTCTCATATTATTTTCTTGGCTATTTTATAATATATCTTTTGCCCTCTTTAGTATCTAATATATTACGTAAATAACTAAAAACTAAATTTGTATATCGCATATTATTTTCTTAGACTCCCTACAGGACCCTCTATATTTTTCTCCCAACTATCAAAGCTTTTACATCTAAATTAATTTTTACAACAAAGCTTCTAATTTTTTTTATCATTTCTTACATATTTTAATTCCATCACCAACTATTTTTACTAATAAGAGATTTTCCTTTTAATTTTTCAAGCACATATTTTGCAACATTCTTAATCTCACTAATTACTTTTTCTCACATTGCATTAGGTTTCTCATAAACAACCTAAATTTTAAGATCATAAATCTTACTTTTAAAAAAAAAAATTATTAACATTCTTTAAATACTCTGATCTAATCCTAGGATAAAATTTTACTATACTTTTTAATTTTCATTCCTTAATCTTAAAATTCAAAACTAATAAGTGATGTTGCGTACATAAACTTTCACTGGCAATGACTTTACAATATTTTAGCAATATAAAAAATCTCTTTCTTAAATAAGAAAGTAATATAACTGAGTTTTATTATGTTCATTCTTATAAGTGATGATATGCCCCTCTTTTCTTAAGTAAAGTATTAACAATTACAGAATTATAAGCTAAAACAAAATCTAATATAATCCTACCACCTTTATTAGTCGCTCCAAATTCATATCCTCCAAAATATTTAAAAAATTCACCACGTGCATTTAAACTTCCTTCAAAATATTATTTATATTAATTCTTTTGAATCATTTCAAAATTTTATTTTAAAATACATATTCAAACCTGCATATAGAGCATAAAAACTTATAATATATTAATCTTAGCATCAATAACAACATTTAAAATTATAATTATATCTTCAATTCTATTAATTTTTACAATATTATCATTTAAATTATTATTTATAATCACACCTACACTTTTTTAATATGACTCCTACCTGAATATCATAGATTAAATCCTAACTATCAATCTTGTTAGCCTTTTCCTCAACTCATTTATTTCCTGAATACATAAAATATTTATCTTCGTATGAATCATAATATCTATTAATTAAATTTATTTTGCCTGTAAGAATACATATATGCTCAGTTCCTATCATAATTCTAGTTTCATGGACTAAATTCTTTGCCCATATCCATCAATGATAAGGGAACCCTTGCTTACACTACACCCGAACACCAGTGCAACAGTTATTGCACACTTTTCACAATATTTAAGCCATACATCACATTTTCCAGGGAACACCCTAACATTAACATAATATATTAAAGGATTAATGTCATGATTGTTTGATAAATTTTATGATGATTGTCAACTACCTAATGCAACCCTCCATTTTTTCATCTAAGACTTGGGACCTAGCAATGACAAATGAAAATAATTATCTTACGGATAATGACTAGTTGTATCATCATTATCATAACAAAATCAATTAAATAGCCGTTCAATTCTAAAAGCAATAATTTTCAAGCAAACTCTGTTAACAATTGAAAATCAAAAGATTGAGTCAAACACACCAGCGATTAAACTTATTTTCAATTCAAAAGCTTAAAAATATAGGTAAGAACCAATCACTTGGTATTTCTACCCCCAACACATTCTTGATCTATTTGATGTAAAGCTCAAGTCAATAATCTCATGCATCAAGAGAATCTCCTCCTCACATAAGAGTTCTCCACAAGAACATCACTATGATGAAATGGAAACCTTTTGAACATCAAATATTATAATCAAGAGCCCACTTAATCACATGGAGTTATCATTGTAGTCGTCTACTCCTTAAACTTGCTAAACTATGGTTGAAGCTAGCCTAGACCAATAAGAACAACAAACTGCATGAATATCTCTCATCAAATATTACTACATGCTACCTATCAAGATATTGGTTGTTTCTTTCTTACAAGTTGTATATTTTGCAAGAGTTGGCCAGCATTGATGGCCCTACATAATAATAGCAGCAAAAAAGATAGTGCAAAAGTATCATGGCCTCAAATAAATATGTTGGTGCATGATGTTAAAAGCATCATTTGAAGGATTCTTCAAGTTATTTGGGAGTATATAAACAGTCAATATTTCGTTTAAGAAAACTGTATTAAATTCCCTTTTTTATACAAATTGCAACTAGGACGCTGTTTTTTTCAAATCCCACAAAGAGGTCACTCTTTTTTCTTGTAGTAAACGATAGGCTCATCCAATCGTTTCCATAAACTTTGCAAATCTTCTGTATTTGGAATAAAAAGACCTCCGCTAAAATTTCATCTCACATTTGCACCATAACTGCAATATATGATGAGAACTCTAGAGCAGTGAAACTGTTACCATTCTGATGCAAGGGAAGCGCATAATAAACAATCAAATTTAATTTAGGCATGTGTGTTGCCTAACAGGAAGAAAAAGCACTAAATGCATCTATTTCAATGCTACGAGGAAAAAGAAGAAACAACTACTCTAGGAGTTTCAATAAATGAGGCCTAATTGCAACGCGTCAAAAACAAAAAAAAAAAAAAAAAAATTGTTGCAAATTTCTCTTTTACTCAACAAAGAAACATTTTAAAGCTTTTGCAGCAAATAAGAATACAGGAAGGCAACATCAGCGCATTGAGAAGGCATATATGTTGCTGCCCACTAGTGTCAATCGTAACAGGTAAAATATGTTGTCGGTAAAATAGAAATTAAAGAAGGTTAACACCAAACTTCTACGCTTCATCCAAAAAAGACTTGTGGAAATTATATAATCACTAGTTACATTATACTTCGTTGTAAAACTGCAGGAAATCTAAGGCAACTGCATGCCACATATTGACTGTGGAAAAGTATCACATCATTGGAAAGGTATGATTGTCAGATGACTTATATATCATCAGCCACTTCAGGTTTTGCATGCTTCATAACAAAATATAGCAGCAGGTCTTTTTTGATATGAAATAAAATATAGTGTAAATAAATTCGAGCAATTTATAGCTTGATTATGAACCTCAAGCCACTATTGGGTATTCACTCCTTCGTTTCCTTTGAACTTAAATTCTCACATTCCAACATAGCCAGAAGGCTGGGTATGACCGTATGACAATCATTGAAGACACATAATATTAGTAAAAGTGAAGTAGGCTTAGTTTAGTAATCTGTGTTGTGGTATTTTGGGCTTAGGGATGCCAATTCGGGTTGAAAAGTCGGATCCAGGTCTAATTCAAAATATTTGATTCAATTTTAACTCAAGCCTCACCTGCCTAAGCAGAACGATCCATTTATTAAATAGATCATGCAATTTATTTTTGATCAACACAACTAGTTTAACCCAAAAATGAATTATTTAACCCAAGCCCAAATGATAATCGAGTCCATTTAAGCTTTCAAGTCAGCCCAAATAATAATATGATCAGCCCGAACTCAAACTTTTCTAGTCAGGTTTGAATCAGGTTGTTAAGCCGGGTCATTTATTAACATCCCTTTGTACCATGTTGAAATAAAATTGTTGCTACTATCATAGATATGAAAGAGATCTTCTACAACTGCATTCCCAATCATAAAGCCAAGGAAGGGGCGTACACTCGGTAGATCATATGACTTCGATTTGCATGTTTTCAATTGAAATAAAAAAATGATTAGACAAATTTTTGAAAAGTGAGACATTAGCAAATGAAAGGATTAGTTTTCACGAGGCAGGATAGCCAAATGGTCCTAGTTCAAACGGAATCAAAATTTGTCCTGGAATTCTAAAAGAGACGGGAAAACAATTAAGATTTTGCAAGATGGGCAAGTAGGAGGTGGCGGGCTAGTCGAAATTTATCTGAAGACAGCATTATCATTATCATAACACCATAATAAAACCAGAACTATTGCATATTTCAAGAATTATAACAATCAAGTACAGCAATAGTCGAAATGAATAGATGATAATCACTACAAAATTACAGTTTCTAGTAATTAAAGGCTTGAGGTACCTGGACAATGCTATAAATGCCAGGAATTGACATAAGATCAGCTCCAAGAAGCCTTAAACCAAAGTCAACATGTGGCTGCAAGACAACGGTAAAAACTGAAATTTTAAAAGAAAACCGCTTATTCAACCATAAAAATAACAGAAAATATGTTTCATAGTTTACCTTCTCCATTAAAGAGACGAATATTTTTGCAAAACAAGGAAAACTAGGAACAAGTGGCTTCAATGTAATTCTTGGTATAGCAAAGACCTGTAAATCTATGACCTGTCCAGAAGGAGACAATATTAGCAACTATTCAACCTCAACTGCATTTCACAAGGTAATGAAGCAAGTACAAATAACCTGTGCAGATGCTTTTAATCCAAAAGCTTTAACAACAACAGTTATATTAGGATTTCCAGCCCATTTCAGTACTGGCTCCATAATCAATTCCTTCTCGTCAGTAATATAAACTTTCATTCCTGCCATACACCAAAAATTAATTACAATGAATCAACATGACAAACAATTGGAATTTTTTTTTTTTTTTTGGTGTAATTGCTACCGATAGCAACTGACGGACAAAGGGAAGCAAAAAAAAATTATGCCCTCTATCATTTTGGAAAACTTTCTGTTTTAAAAACCAGATGGGTCAAGGAAAATGTATTACTTCATTCCAAAGAGTAAAATGCTAATATATGTATATAATTGTAGTTTTTTGAAAGCTGGTGTCTCCAGTTTTATTTAAGGTAAATAATTGAAGCACTGCCTTATAGATTTATCTTATCTGGGCATGCCTTAAACAAAAGTACAACTCGACTTCTGTAAGTTGATTTCAAGCATACTACTACAAGATTTAGCCACAAAATGACAAGGTATTCTCTGTTATTTTAGCAGCTAGAAATTATTTGTAACCATTTGAGTAATCAAACAATTCCCTCACATTAATCTTCGGAGGGAGAAAGCAAGCTTGACGATGTTATAGATGATGAACCACCAAAATATGAGATTACCAAATCAAAGACAACAGTCAATTGCATGTTATGTGATGAATTTTAACATCCTCAGCCAGTTCTGAGGATTAAAAATGGATTAGTGTCTTCTTTATGTATGCAACTTGAAATTATAATTTATAAGATATGCAAATTAAGCATTGATGAGAGTTTAATGAATATTATCTCAAAAACAGCTTTGCTTAAAATTAGTTTGACATTAGAATTATATCCTACAACTTTAATTAGGCTTGGGTGAACCTTACATCCTTGAATGTTACTGAGTGTTGTATAGTTCATCGTCATATAGAAAGTTATAAAATTAAGATCTGGTGTAATGCCCCATCATGGATGTTAAACATATCTGCTTAGGTCACCCTCTATTTTATGACATGAATGTTAGTTATTATTGGCAAAAAAGTACATGTTTTTAGGCTAAATGATATCTCTATTCATTTGTTTCCTGCTAAGATTACTAACTCTTCATCTAAGTAACAACACAAACCTAGATCTAATACAAAGACTACTTCTGGTCAATCCCTTAAAGTTATACTATGGCTTTTGCAAGTTGTTCAATCAACCACTATTCTGCTAAACCACCTGAGGTTTCAACACAAATCTCCGCTGCTATGACCATACCATCCTCTACTTATAGATTCAAATGTTCTTGTCAAAAGACTTATACCCTTATACATGCAATGATTACATACATTTTCAGAATTTCAGAACCTAATAAACTACTCAATGAGCTTATCAGAATTTCAGAACCTAATAAACTACTCTATGAGCTTACTTCCACATAAAAGATGTTCAACACACCATAGATTTCATATCGAGTTCATAGTTATCCAATTTATGATTATAGGTTGAACGCCACAAAGCATGATAAGTTCAAATGTTAAGAAGATGGACTAATATGAAAATGCATTTTATTTATTATGACCTTATTTTAACAGCTACGTTGATGTTTATATGTTATTTATTATTTCATGTTCTTAATTAATTTAATAGTTTAAATTTGAGGCTTACACCTCAAAACATCTAGATGTTTGCACCTCACCTTAAGGTAAGAAAACGCCTCAATACTTGATTGTGCCTTGCCTTAAGGAAAGAAAAGACCTCAAAACCTTGACTAAGAGGGTGAATTCTAAAATGCAACTTGTACCGTTTAAGAAAAAGAAAAGTTTCTTTTGACTACAACAAGCTAAAGATACAATCGTAAAATGGTCTTCAGCTTTTTTTTTTAAAAATTTAATTATGATTGAAATAAGAATGTACCTTCTAAATTTTAAATTCTAAATTTATAAGATCTAATTACACTTATTTCTTTCAATGTCACCTAAGTGGTGCATCCAATTTGGTGATGACACTACTAAGCAATAGCATTTTGTTATTAAGGTATTGGGACTTAGATGCACCTCATCCATATTTAAGCGTAGTTGGAGCTTATATAGTCAAGTTCACACCTTGTTGCACAATTTGTGACTAGCGCTATTTGTTACTTTTATATATATATATCTGTGTGTGTGTTACTTTTACCATATTAAAATGTTAATATATTATTTCTTACCTTCATTTTAACCTTACGATTTTTTTATTGATAATCATACGCATTAAAATGTCTTGCTTATGCCTCGCATAAGAAAAATGCCTCAATAGCCAATTGCACATTTTTAAACCCTGGGTGTCAAGTAGAGGTTTTGAATCTAACCTCTCAAAAGTTAAAGCAATTTTTTATTGACCAACGCCTACTCTATATCTAATATTTGGAGTTTTTATGAGTTAGCTATATTTTATAGACAAATCATTAAGAACTTCAACATCATCCACATAAACATGTATTTTGAAAAAATGATAAGTTTAATTGGATACCATCCATTATCAAAGCCTTAGAACAAATAAAAGTATCAATGATTGCATCACCAATCCTAAAGCTCCCTAATTTTGCAAAAATTTGAAGGTATCATGTGATGTATTTGGCATTGGTATAGGCGTTCTTAGCAAAAGTCACAGAATCGTTTATTTTAGTTAGAAGTTGAATAAGGATAAACAGTATTATTTTACTTAAATAAAGAAGATTTTACTCAACTTCATGCTTTAAGGTACTGGCAATGCTTTAAGATACTGGCAATATTATTTGCAAATAAAGGAATTCATTCTTATTTCTAACCTCGGCCAAGATAGCTTAATGTAAGTTTTATTGTCCTTTATTATAAGAGGATAATGTCAAATAGTTAGTCAATGTAGTGTATGCTAAATATGAAATGTTATTAAATTGCGTACTGGCAAATACATTTTCCATCTTGTCACTTCAAATTTATTAAGATATTTGGTTGAGAAAAGTAATTGGAGCATGCATCTTCTAACCATTCAATGTGCATGCAATAATATTATATGCAAATCTACAGGCAAGACAACATTAGAAATTGTACAAGGACTAAAACATATAAAGTGAAGACTGAAGAGATATTGTCACTTTACCAATGAAAGCATAATTTGATTCCGTTGCACATTTGCACAACAATATATAATTTACATAGTGAGATTAAATAAATTGAAATATATAATATGAAATATTCTAATGATGTAAATATTTAAAGAAGTGCTCAAGAGTTTAATGAAAGTCACTTTGCCATGATTTGTATATTTCCCGAACATTTAATGAACCTAGATATAAGAAATTGAATGCAAAATCATGCGATCCTTTTAACACAATGCTATAATGAATATGTTTTAGATTAAAATTTTGATATTTTAATTAATACTATATTTAATATTGAAGATATATTTATTTTTCTTATTTAAATACTGAGGATATTTTGTCTAATCGAGAAACATTCAAACTTCAAAAATTTCTTGTTGATTCTTTAAAGATGAGATTTTCTACTTAAAAATTTGCTTTCATAAATCATATCATTCCAATTAGACTACATGCTTGAATTTGCATGTATCAAATAAAGTAATACTTGAAAAACAATGTTGTGAGCATTGGTTTCAGGTCTAATGGATAGAGAGGCCTCTACCAAATAATGCCAACATGACCAAGGAGGAACTATAAAAGCTTGCCCCATAAGTGGTCAAGTGACCTTAAGTGGTCAAATGACCTTCGATCGTCAGACGGACTGCGTCGTTGCAATCAAAGCGTTGAATTTGCCCAAATGGAAGCCCCTCGCAATAAACTCGAAACGGAAATGGTCAAAATCAGCGACCGACGTCCGAAATTAACGCGCAATGCTGCCCAAACAATGTCCAATCTCAAAACATACTTCGTCATTGCATTCGAAACGTCGACAATACCCAAGAATAACTATAATTTCGCCTAACAAAATCTACCCGAGGAAAATCGAAGAGGATCTTGAGGTGATGGTGTGCTAATTTAGAAAAAATGAGTGTGAAAAACAAGGGTCATTAATTGACTATAAAAAATAAAAAATCAACTCAATCGAAGGCCTCATATCTCCTACACCTGCTCCGTCCAAATACTCGAAATCCTGTAGTTTTAGTTTGGGTCTCGCAGTGGCAGCCTGCCTCATTGTTAAAATGAAACCAAACGAGGCTTCACGAGTTTCTCTTCGATGTTCTACGCACAATAGCCTCAATGATTAATCTGGTAAGCTTCTGATTCTCGTGCCAATCCCTTGTATGTCAGCCCCCTCTGTCCCTTGCAGTTTGTCGACTACACATGAGTCTCCACTTGTATCAGTTTGCTTCGAGACTTTCTTCCTCCCTCAAATCATCCAACCGAACTCACCAAATCCGTCCGACTCCTCTTGAGCCTGCCGAATCCAATCCCCTCAGCTCATTCTGTCCTTCGATCTCGTCAACTGTTGAACACCCATCGAATCTGACCCTTCCACCCGTCAGCATGCGAACAAGCTTCGATCTGAACTTCATTTCGTCCGACACGAGCACCCAACTCCCATCTTCTTACAGCCCATCCTCCTCGGACAATACAACCCATAGCGGTTGGGGCCAACTATAGGCGATGACCATTGTCTATAGTGGAGTCGGCTCGCAGTTTATTTGGAATTCAACCAAAAATATGTGAGTTTTGAATGACACAAAAAAAACTACGATGTGAATTTGGAATTCACCAAAATTTTATTTTGCATTTCTTTTTCATTAAACTAGACATCAAAATACCTAAAGTCTGTGCATTTTGAATACTTTACACACTTTTCATCAAGCCAAATAGCCCCTAAATTTTCTTCTCCTCGCACCAACTTGATAAATACAGTACAAGAACATCAGAATAATCGAAGTTCATTTTTTTACTGATTATGAAAATACTAACAATTGCTAACCACCATTCAACATTGTTAGAAAAGTGATATATATATACATACATACATACTGATGCGGACATCGGTAATAAGATTTGGCGCATCTATCACAGGCGGCGTCGTAAATCGACGTGCATTATTTAAATATTCATTTATGTATTATTTTTTTGAATTTTAGCTCTTGTTTTATGTATTTTTCTATTTTACCCCTAGGATAGTTTATGTGAGTGTCTTGGCCCAAGGGGCATTTTTGTAATTTTGATTTTCTCATGTTATGGCCTATATATAAGGCCTTAATCTATTGTAATGAGATGGTTGATTGATATGAAAAATTATTTTCCACACTTGTGTTCTTCTTGTGAGAGAGCGTTAATGAGATTTCTATGAGAGAAATCGATAAGTTTCACCAGCCGCAGGATGGGTCCGGGCTCGTGATGTGAAGTCCCTTGGAGAAGGGCAACGCAATACCCACCAGTCATTGGAAGAGTCCGTGGCTCGTGGTAGTTATCATTTCCCCTCGTCTTTCTTCCCTACTCGCCACCATCCCCAATTGCTCCCAAGCCGCCGTCTCCCTTTCCTCCACCTCCCTCCTCAAATTCGGCCACCTTCACCCGATTCCACCTCTTGGCCGCCGGCCACCTTCTCCCCTTTTCCCTTTTTTTTTGGGATTTCCTAATTTGGTTGGGTTAATTTAGGGATTAATTTGAATTTGAAATTATTCAAATTCAAATTTCAAATTCTTTCCTAATTTGGTTCATCTATTTTAGGAAAGTATTTAATTTAAATCAATTTGAATTTTAAATTCAAAAAGGATTTATTTCATTACTTTCCTAACTCATTAAACCAAATTATGAAGCCTTGAATACTCTCATTAAATCCCTTCCCCTCACTTTGCCGCCGGCCCCCTTGGTGGTCCCCTCTCCTTTAATGCTTCATTAAGGGATTTGATTGCATGTTATTTGAATTTCAAATTCAAAATTCAAATTTGCATTAGGATTTAAATGCCCCTCAATTTCCTCCCTTTAATTAAGGAATTAATCGCAGCCTTAAATCTGAAATTTAATTTCAGATTTAGGATTAATTTTACTTAAGTAATTGGGGCCCGCTTATTTGAAATCAAACCTTTCTCATTTCCTCTCTCCAATCCCCTTAATCTCCATAATTACTCTCTTTAATTCCCCACCCAATCTCAACCTAAGCTGCCGCCCCTTTGATTTTTCCTAACCTTAAGCACAATTCTCTCCACCCATTAGTTTCCCCACCTAGTTCTGAATAGTTCTACATCTGTCCAGAAATTCTGGATTGAAAGGAAGCTACCCGGACTCCCAAACTCAGCAATAATACTATCCAGACGGGACCCTAGCAGCTGTTTACTCCCTGTACAGGTGCTGTCCAGGATTTCTAACTGCCCTCCTTGCTGTCCAGATATTTGGAGAAGGCTCTAACTGCTGCCCGAGAATTTCCAGACGTTGGAGTGTGCTGTCCAGGATCCCCAGCATCTTCTCCTAGCCTCCCAACCAGCAGGAGTGCTTTTCCAACTGCTGTCCAAGAAGGACAGCTTTCTGTCCACCAATTCCAGCAAGAGAATCTGAGAGGATTCTTCTAAGATCTCTCCCAAACTCCATCTTACGGGAGTTTTCTGCCTTCCAAGGATTGCAGCCAGAGAATTTCAGCAACTAGTAGTGTTTTTCCTGCAATATTGAGACTTCAAAACTACTGTTTTTCAAGGCCAACCTGCTGTCCAAGTTTTCTAAAACATCAAAGCTGCTGAGAGACCCTCTCTCTAGCGTAGCATTTCTCGTTCTACATCACATATATATATATATATATATATATCATTAAATATATCATACAAAGTACAAACAAATGGAGTTGTCAATGAGCACATGTGTATGTGCACCCACGCCTTAACTCTACTATTCAAAGCATAAACAAATGTGGATGTCAATGTGCAGATATAAAAGGTTGGTTGTTGTGTGTTGGATCATTGGACTTGCAAAATTCGAGCTCAAGAGAAGGTAAGAGCAGGATTGTTGGAACTAGACTAGCAATGTGGAGGGGAGAGCTATATTGATGATGTAGCCATGTAGGTGCTTTGGGGTTGAGAAGATGCAGAGGTGGAAAAGAAAGAGTTTAGCGCACGTAGGCTTTATGCAAGAAGGCAGAAGGTGCAAGAGATTTCACAAAGAAGATTAGAAAAGAGGAGCAGCACCCTAAGGCCGTGGCAGATGTGAGAAGAGCTAAGAGAGAAAAGGAGGGGAGCAACGCAAGATGAGATGCGCATAAGGCTAGTAGAAAAACAAGAATAGCAATCATGAATTGTGGAACATTGGAGCAGGACAACACTTGAGAAATTCATGAGAGTGAAGAGAGATATAGCAACAAGTCATGCACTAGGGGACTTTTACAAGTATGAGAGTGGGACGAGCTTGAGATGTCCATTAGTATGAGAGGGCTCACACGAGCATCATCGTTAAACATGGATGTTATGGTTAGGGTGAGTGTTACATGTGTGTGCATTTGTTTATTCCTTTTTTTGTAAACATTATCACAACAGATTGACAACATAGTTGCCTTGCAAATAGTGGTTCAAAAATTAAATTCATCATCACCAAGATTATCCGACCCCACAGTGGGATAAAAGCTTAATGTTGTCATTATTGTTGTATCACCAAAATTATCATCATCATTAGCCTTATCCCTACTATTTGAGATCACTTTTATGAATCTACATTCTCCATTGTTTATGATAAGTGTTGTGCGGGGATTAAACTTATGTTATCTTTCTCATAACTTCTAGTTATCTTCAATATACCCATTTTTCCTTTTTAAACATTCCACATTATTCTTTTATTCATGCATCTTATATGAATCTTTAGCCCTTTATTACACTAAACCCTAAACTACCTAAGCCTATTTTTGACTACCTCTCATTCAATAGATGCTACTCACAAGTTCAATCAGCCATCTAACATTCCTAAACATATTCTCTCTGGTTTTGATGTATTAATCTTGACATTTCTATTTTGCCACCCTCAACTTGGGTATCAGTAACTTCTTAATTATCAAGCACCAAAAATTTATATAATGTCAACCAATTTGTAGTTTTGAAAAATGGAGATATGCTTTAGAATTAATAATTGATATAGAATGTTTTGGAGTCTAAAAATGATTAATTTTGTCAAATTGCAATTAGATTCACCATATAAAACAGAAATAAGAGTTAAGCAATAGAGTTGTTTGTAGACAACTAGACTATGATAAATTGGAGTATTTAGAGAAGGCATGACAAAACTAGAGAAGTAAATATATTTTTGTGATGGATGGAGTAACAACAATAGAAAATATAAATTAGAAAATAATTTAAAATGACCAGTGTATGCTCAACATAAGGTAGAAAAGACAAAAAATATGAGAAGAAAAACCAAGTAGTAAACCAACTATAGCATGGCTATAAGTCGTGCAAAGATTTGTGCCAACTATACAATAACAACAACAACAACAAGCATTTATCCCACTCTGTGGGGTCAGCTACATGAATTCTTTTTCTCCATTGTGTCTTGTTAAAAGTTAAATTCTCATTAAAATCTAATAAAGAAATGTCATTTCTAATATTTTCTAACCAAGTTTTTTAGGTCTACCTCTACCCTTCTTAACATAAGTCAAAGCTAATACAACTACTTGCCTAACCGGGTCATCGAAAGACCGCCGTTTTATGTGACCATCTAAAGCGACTCTCTCTAATCTTATCTTCCACTAGAGCTACTCCAACATTTTCACGTATAAGTTCATTTTGTATCCTGTCTCTAAGAGTAAAGCCACTCATCCACCTGAGCATCCTCATCTCTGCAACACTTAACTTAATATTCTGCTTCTATTTTAATGGCCAAGGCCAACATTCTACCCCATAAAGCATTGCAAGTCTAACCACCATCTTATAGAATTTTCTCTTAAGTTTGAAAGGGACTTTTCTATCACACAACAAGCCCGATGCATTCCTCCACTTCAACCATCCAACTTGAATTCTACTAATAATATCCCCAACTTGAATTCTTCTCTGTTGAGATTTTATGCTACAACAACAACAACAACATCAAGCCTTTGTCTCACTACATGGGATCAGTTATATGAATCCTTTTTCTCCATTGTGTCTGTTAAAAGTCAAATTCTTGTTTAAATCTAATAAAGAAATATCATTTCTAATATTTTCTAACAAAGTCTTTTTAGGTCTACCTCTACCTTTCTTAATATAAGATCATTTTGTGCCAACTATAGTTAACAAAAAATCTAACACTCAGTAAAAATGAATGAAAAAGAATGATCCATAAAGTAGACCCCAAAAAGTTATGATATGATGATGATTGGGACTATCACATCAATCTCAAAATAATCTAATTTTTCCCTACTCCATCAACCCGTACTCCCACTTCCACAGCACAAAAAAAAAAATTTTGAGATAAAATAACAACGTAACTTTCAAAAAGAATTATGTAATAGTAATGCCAACCTTGAAAGGTAGGCGGTAATGAACCCAAGGTAAGTGTTTGAAACTCGACTGAATCAATTTTATATTTTGTGGTATTCTCAGCAATAATTGGCTTGGCAATCTCCTTTGCAGTATTACATATTGCCTTCAATAAAAATTACAAATATTAGTGCTATCAGCAAAAAATTAATGTTCAGATACACGCTTACCATGAAAAAAAAGGAAAAATTGTACCTTATCCAGATATGGCCACATGTTCTCTATAAACTTGTTTAACCAATCAACCTTCAAGGAAAACCGTTAGACAAACATAAATATAGTTGCTTTGTGATCCTCAACATACTAAAGCAACTAAACAAAAGCATACCCTGTCGAAGTCTGGGTTTTTTACCCATAAAGGTATCTCAGGAAGCA
This sequence comes from Dendrobium catenatum, assembly GCF_001605985.2. Classification (NCBI taxonomy): domain Eukaryota; kingdom Viridiplantae; phylum Streptophyta; class Magnoliopsida; order Asparagales; family Orchidaceae; genus Dendrobium; species Dendrobium catenatum. Next base: position 934,087 of record NW_021345501.1, on the reverse strand, counting down.
TGCGCTCCAGAGTTAGCGAGTCAAGTTCAACAAGTGACCGAATTTTAGGATCCTGATAAAATAAGGGCAAATAAACTAAAATTATAAAGGATCAATAGACATTTTTTATACAAAAGCAAGTAGGATCAACCTTGATTTAAGAAAAATTCACAAACTTCCACCAAACTACTAGCTATTATATTTTACCAAAGTAATTTGATGGCATACAGACATTAAACTATGGTTCATGCTCGTATTCACAACTTGAACATTTTTTGGTTTGCAAGACTTGCAAATTAATGATAATTTTAGGAAATGTTAAGATACTTGGTATCATGACATTACATTAAAGTATAATATACTTAAAAAAAGTTCTGAAATGAGAAAATACAAGGTAAAAAAAACTAGAACAAAAGGGACATTCTAGATTTAAAAAATAAATTGGTATACAAAGATGTTTGCCTTTATTAAGGGGCCATAATTATTGATTCATTCAAATTAGTGTCACCATAACTTATAAACTTAATAGAGGCCTAGTTTAACAAAAATCCACCAAGCTAGAACATATACCAAAAAAAAAACAGTGCACCAAGTTGTAGATGTCAATTAAACCATTTAAAAAGCTTTAAAGAATTTACTTCAAAATAATTGGGAAAAAATATTTATATTTGGCACATACAACACGCTCCACCAATAGGGATGATTCGTCAAGTCATACATGGTTGATATGTGTACCCCTCAAATGGCTTGTACCTCCTAGATTTAGGTTAGTTCAAATGGCTTGGCATAGTTGTGAACTTGATTTGGAAACGCGTGTTGATTGGCTTACAAGTGATGCAAAATTACATGGGATCACATAGATGATTGAATATCAAACATCTAAAGATTTGGGAGAAACGGATCTTTCTCTCCAATAGAAGATCCCTTATATCTTGTTGTTTTTTCTTCATCTACTATCAATCAAAAAGTCAATTTCTGATTTTTCTTCCAAGTTCTTCGCAATTCTGTTGTGTTGCTGAAATTAATTCCGGCAAGGAATTTTCCTGATTTTCTACAAGCATGTCCTAACATAAAACTACTTAAGGAATCCACAATACCTGAATGTCCAAAATGATATGTAAGGGGAACATTAAATCCAAAAAGTTTAAGCCAACTCTAGGTAACAAGTAGTTAAATAATAACCACTGCTTATTGCAACGTGGAATTATACCCAACCCTCCGATAACTTAATACAATGTAAAACCTATTGACAACTTGGCATGGTTATTCAGTCTCCGTAAACCACTCCATTCACTAACACAAAATAATTAAACGGTCATTTTCAAGCAGAAATTTTTTTCCCTGAATTATAAGGATGCCCATTCATAACCAATCTAAAAAAATCATCAATATACCAACAAAGGGTGAAATTGTCAGCTATAAACATCACTGAGAATAGAGGACATAAAAATTTTTCCCACTCAAGCATAAAGTAATATGCCTCCGTTACTTTCAGGTTTGTAAACTCTTAAAGGAGCCAATGTTTGTACCAAATATATCCAATAAACCATAAACAACAACAACAACAACAACAAATAAATCCTCATTTCCTCATAATCATTCCGTGCAGAAATAATATCAAACTAATTAAGCATTTCCAATTAAGAAGTAAACACACACCCAAAAAGAATACACAACCAAATTGATGCATTTCCGAACTTACAAACAAAAAAGAACAGATCAAAAGTAGCAGAACAACATACCTTGACATCAGTGGAGTGGAAGTAGATGAAGAGATAATAACCGATGACAACCCCAGCAGAAACTCCAATCCCGAATCCGAAAGTACCCAGCAAAGAGCTCACAAAACCCATCCCAAATCCCTGCCTGCACTAAACAGAACACTCGCCTTTTCCCTAATCCTCTTAAACAAGAAAGAACCACTCAAATCTTAACAGCTGAGAAAAGAACAAAAGTTTTCCCACCGTAATGAGAAAACCTAGCCAAATATTTTAAATAATAAAGCAAATAAAGGAGTTGAAAAGGGGAAATTTTCACAGATCATCCATACTTCGCTATCAGTCCACGGTGATATTTTCCCAGAGGATTCAAAAAAATAGATCAAAGAATTGAAAGGAGGTATGACAACATTATAGCGGCTAGAAATAAAGAAGAACTCGTGAGCTGAAACGGATGGAAGAGTGTCGGTAACGCCCCCACATGGCGTGGGACCGATGAAGCTGAGAACATTTGATGGCTTTGCTTCGGATTAAGGCCACCAATAACAAAAAAAAAACAATTTTTACTGCTAATTAATTCGCCTTGAAGGCTAATAATGACGAATCCTTCAAAAAAATTTGATCTTTCTCGACATGTGGCAGTGCAAGGATAATGACATAGGTGGAGCGGTATCCGTCTGGCATTCGTGGAGCATTTAATTTCTTTCTACGCGTTAAGGCCGAGTGGCCGACTCGCCGCTGTAGGAAAGAACTGATAGATGAAACGACTGTTGCAGTTTATAGTAGTCATCAAGGCCCTTTACCATCTCCGTTTTTCAAATGGGGGAAGGCCCTTTACCCTCTTTTCATATTAATTTTAAATCATACAAAACTGTTAGAAAAAAAAATATAAATAATGATAATGATAAAGAATTTTAAAACAACCAGGAAGTACTACATTGGCTCATATAAAAATCATAAGTAAAATAAATTTATTATCTAGAGATATTATTGTTAGAAAATGATGAATCAAATACAAAGAGAAATAGTAAAGAGAATTCATCATTTTATTTATTAATTTGAATTTTAAAAATATCCTTACAACCAAAATGTCCCTTGACCCCGCGACCTGATTGGGCAGGCCGAAACCCGCTAGGGGGCACTCCCCCTTTGGACCCCCGACATATATGCGAAGCGTATGACGATCAAGGATATGAACAAATGTCAATTTTCCTTTTTATTTAGAGGCCTTAGTTACTTTTAGTATCTAAAATATATCTTTAGCGATCATTTTCTTTTTGTCTCTTTTTTTTTGTTATTAACTCATTTTTGTATAGTGAAGGGTCGAGTCAAATTAGAGGCAACACCAATAATTACTCAAAGAGGATTTCGCCCCTGATCATAACTATCTCTCACATAACTTAGGTCACGAATATCACCTAAGCGACTTACAACACGTATATCTCTGCATAAATATGTGTGCAACAACCACTTAATTAGGAAAGATTGACAACCACCATCTTACACCCACTACAATAAAATAAATATTAGTACCAGATTTGTATAACATGCCTAATTAATTAAGGATTCCTAATTGTTATGGGTCCTAAATCTATAGTTAATTGTCACCAATTAAGGAGTGGCAAATTAAAATTGTAGTCAACACATAACAAATTAGTTTATATTAGTCAACCTCCAATTATCTAATTTGCAACTATTGTGTATCCATTTTTTGACAATTTTATATTTAGCAACTTTTTAGCACAAACTATTATGATTATTATGTAGCACATATTTAATAAGTTGTCAGCAAAATATATGTAGCAAATCCATAAAAAATATATCCATAATTCAATCATAAGATTTCATTTTTAATTAATTGAATTTAAGTCCTTTTTATTATATCACTATAAATTCAGTATATAAATTTCACTAAAATGTAATTCTATTGATCATCTATTTTCCCTATCATCACCCTCGGGCTTCTGCCGAGCATAGCCATTGCCACCCATAGCCATTGTAGGCGCTATAATCGCCCGCAAGCGTTGTCACAGGCAACCATTGGCCGTCTTCATCATCATTGGGATTTACATTGTATTCTTTTTATTTAAGTTGAAAAAATAATCGCCTGCATTTATTTTAAGAAAATTTATTATGTGCGGTGTCCGGAAGCTTCCAGAGGCCAATCTGGATATACCACATCACATATTTTATAATGCATTGGATGATGTGGCGTGTCTGGATTGACCTACGGACGCGTTCTGACTCCGCACAAAATAATTTCTCTTATTCTAAGCTCATCCAAATATCTTAAATACACTGTATTTCTTTTACTTTAGTTTCGTTCCGCCTTGTATTTCTTCTTCAGCAAACCAAGTAATACTCTAATGAAAATACCTCTAACATTAAAAAAAAAAAACCATGGTGATTTTTTTTTCAAATTTTAATATGTAAATTTGAACTGCTTAGATCAAAGATTAGTCAGGTTAAATGTCTATTGCTATTATTTGTAGCTAAAATAGCTATTTTGAATTAAATAAATGATTTATTAAGGTTCATATATAGCAAGATTAATAAGGGCTTTTATTAGCGTTGACTGAGCTGATTAAAGTAAGCATTATATGAGGATAAGTTATTAAGAGTGGAGGGATAAATAGGCTATGAGACAACTAATTATTAACTGTCATGAAAAATTGTCTTGCACATAGGGGTCTAAAATTTAGTCAAGCTGACTCATGAACTTATTTGAGACCAACTCATTAAATAATTCGTGAGTCAAATTTAATGAGCTACCAAGTCAAGTTTTAACTAGTTCTGACTCAACACATCAACTAGAGAGCAATTCATTTAGAAAAAAAAAAACTTTAATAAAGAGATACATTAAAAATATATTAGAATTTAATGGTTTTATCATAAATTTGTTAAAAAGAATGATATCTTTTTTTTTTTCTTAGTTCAAATGATTTCTTTTATTTATCATATAATTTTTTATTATTGGATCAATTTTATAAAGGAGCGGCATATATAATAGTGAAAATTAGTAGAAAGAGCATAAAATTCAAATAATTTGAAAAGGAAAAAACTCTTCAAACAACTTGGCGCATACAAAATGAGATAAATAATTTGTTGTATTTTGAATGCGTTAAACAATATCATGCATTCAGCTGATAGAGAGAGAGAGAGAGAGAGAGAGAGAGAGAGAGAGAGAGAGAGAGAACAAGAGAAGAAGGTACGGGGAGAGAGGGAGAGGAAGAGGGTGAGAGAGAGAGAGAGAGAGAGGGGCAGAAAGAGGGGATATATAAAGGAGTATTATTCATCAACCATGTATAATAGCCATGGAAGACTATCCAAATTTAAAGGAGTATTGTTCATCGACCGCATATAATGAGAAATCATGAGATAGTAATGCACTTCTCCATCTTGGGCTCCACCTTTATATCTACTCATTAAATACAACTAATATGTACTCATATCTTTCTTCATGGTATCAGAGTTTAAGCCTCACAACACCTCATAAAACTTGAGCAACCATGGAAGACTATCCAAACACGGCCACCATGAGGTCCATGACCCCAACGTAACTAAAACATTCATGGCGATGTGTGGAAATCCATTCCTTCCTGGCTAAAATTTGTATTGGCCAACATCAAAAGATTGTCCACATCCAACTCTCTACCAAAAACTACCCGGCCACATGGAGTGCTCAAGTCCTAAAGCTGCTTCAAGCTAATGGCTTGGATGGCCACATATGGATGGAGTGCTACCTTGTCCTCTTAAGTTCACAACAAACTCAACAGGCATTAGAGCATTAAAACCTCAATACCCCCATGGTATGTTAATCAATCAAAACTTTTTGTGACACATGAAAAATATTGGATAGGAGATTAGTACACCACTTGATCAAGGCACCTATAACTTAAAAAACGAATTGCATAACTTGCCACATCTTGGCCCAATACAATTTGTTATGCTCAACAGGTCATATTGTGTCAAGATGGTGATAGCAATCTTATTACTTTTCAAGATCTATTTGAATTTTTTGTTTACTTTATATTTTCCTCAATATACAACATAGAATCATTCTAAAAACCATCTAATTTTCGCAAAAACAAAACATTAATTTCATTTCATTTCATCAAAAAGTACTTTCAAAAGAATAATATACATTAATCACGATTCAACTTTCTTTCCACAAAAACAAAAATATGTTCGTAAGTGGCAAAACTATATGCATAATGAACATACCTAGACTTGGGACTTGACATAGTCAACAACCTCTATTGTCACAATCAAACCCAATATAACATGTATACCGAACGGGTCATACCTTGTCAAATTGCAACAGTTCAATTCCCAAGATCCATTTAAAAGAAATTTCCTTTTTATTTCATTTAATAACAAAACACAGAGTTGCTATACATCAAAATAATAATGCAAAAATTAACTTAGAATATTTTCATCTTCAAAAAGCTATACAAACAAAATGTTTATATACACAATAGTCATGGTATAGAATCATAATACATCTTTATGAAATATACCCCATGATTGTAAAAAAAAAACTAACAGAAACACTCCTAACCACAAAGAATCAGAAATATCTATCAACGTAACCTACCATTTAATTTTCTCTTTCCCTTTTCCTAGCCTGAAATTAACAGATACAACAAAATATGTATGAGCAAATAATAAGTCAATAGACTACATTGAACCCACCTAAATTCTTAATAATAAAAAGAATATTAACTAAGATAATTCCTCTATAATTACATAAGTAGAGAATCATACTATCCATACAAAAACTTCTAATTGATCAACACAAGTTTCATACCATGAGTATTCTACCATGGAAAGAAAACTATATAAATTTATCATTCTTATAATGCAACAACTAAATTTAGATATATAATACTTGAGATCTATATTCTACATATGTATAATAGTTTAATTGTTACAATTTCATGTAATTAGGCCTTCAATTTCTATCATTATCTCGTGTGGCTTACAACACTTTCTATATTTTAGGCCTCATTTATGACAACTTTCTGAAGCAGTTTTCTATTATATTAAGATATTTTAGGCGGCACTAAAAAAATTCATATGAGTATCATTGTGTAAAAAGAAACATGGATTGTAATTATTTAAAAATTTTAATTTATGCACCTACTAAAAAAATTTTATAAGGAAAATATATATATCTCATCAAAACATTATCTTGATCAGGCACGAATCTCGAGGCAAAATCAAGGTGGAAACTTCAAAAATTAAATCTAAGTCAATCTAAACTCTGATTTTAGAAAATTTATAGTTGAACTGAGTGTCTCAGAAATATGAACCCAACGACACCAAAATGGACTCAATCTGAGCCCAAATGGGTCCAAATCAAGGACCCCAAGCATTTGTTGGATGGCTCAAATAGAAATTTGGTTTACCAAATGATTTCTAAACATGACATGCTTATAGTCGAATCGAGTGGCTCGACGAGAAAAATCCAACAAGCCTAAGATCATGAAATTATGACATCATTAAGACCTTCAAATAGCTAGCAAATAGTCCATGATCAAGGCATTCAACACCGGTCATCCATCCAAACCACTCCACATTTACCCTTGATCTTCCTCATATTTACGAGCCATGCCACTCTCAAAAATCTATAAATTCATCATCTCCTTCCTCTTGGGGGGAGGGGGAGCCCAAGCAAGAGGGTAAGAGAGAGGTCAGAGATCACTCTTGCCTCCTCGCTCCTTGACCACCGCCCGGACTTCCGTCAGACTACCACCTCAAGCTCGAGTTCCTCCAGACCACCACTTGATGTCGGAGTTCTGCGGGACCACCACATGAAACTGAAGTTCCGCCAAACCATCACATGACACTAGAGTTTTGCCGAACCACCGCCTGATGCAAGAGTTTTTCCAAACCACCAACGCATTCGACTGAGGCCTGAACTTTCATTGAAAAATCGATAGAAGTCAGAGTTCTATCAGACCACTACCTGACGCCGGACTTACAACGGACCACCGCCCGACGTCGGAGTTCTTTCAAACCACCACCTAACATCGAAATTATGTCAGACCACCGCCTAATGGCAGAGTTTTTCCAAACCATCACCAAACCACTGACTAAGGCCCAAACTTTTGTCGAATAACTAACAAAAGTCAGAGTTCCGGCGCCAGACCACCGAATAACGCCTAGACTTCCACCGGACCATCATATTACAACTATGGTCTTTCTGACCCCTGTCTCCTGCCGACTACGGTCCTTCTGACCTCTGTCACCTACTACGGTCCTTCTGACCTTCATCACCAGACAATGGTCTTTCTGATTCCTGTCTCTTGCTAACTAGGGTTCTTCTGACCTTTGTCGCCTACTACGGTCCTTCCGACCTCTATTGCTAGACAATGGTCTTTTTGATCCCCGTCTCCTACCAAATATGATCATTCTAACCTCCATCGTCAGACAACGGTCTTTCTGACCTCTATCCCCTTCTGATCATAGTACTTCTGACCTCTGTCGCCTACTACAGCCCTTCTGACCTCTATCGCCTACTACGATCATTCCAACCTCCATCGTCAGACAACGGTCTTTATGACCATTGTCTCATGCCGACTATGATTCTTCTGACATCCGCCACGGCGCCACCTACTACGGTCCTTCCAACCTTCTTCGTCATACAACGCTCTTTGTGAACCTTATCTCTTATTGATTATGGTCCTTACGACCTCCATCGCCAACTATGATCCTTTTGACCTCTGTCGCATACTACAATCCTTCTGACCTCCCTCACTAGACAACAGTCTTTCCAACCATGCACCGTCACCAAGCTACGGTCTTTCCAACCTTCGTCGCCTGTTGATTATGGTTATGCTGACTAAACGAATATTTCAATACCAATTCTTCCAATTCCCACAATGTAATATAATGTACATTAGCTACATCAACCTAACGCCTTCCCCATAAGGAAGTGCCTCACCTTCCCCATAAGGAAGGGCCTCATTTGTAATCGATTGCAAATAATAGTTGATTCATTCAAAATGGATTATGCCTTGTGGTTTATCCCCCTTTTTAGGAGTTTTTGTGAAAAAAACTCTGGTGCCTCTTATGAACACTATACCCTTTATTTTATCTACTTATGTGTTGGATCTTCGTACAAAGCTAAGACATTAAATTTCATAATTCTCTACCGCCGTGAATATTTCAAGACACAATAATATATTTCTCTACACCCTCTCTTTTTTGGAGACACACACACACACACACACACACACACACACACACACACACACACACACACACACACACACACACACACACACACACACACACACACACACACACACACACACACACACACACACACACACACACACACACACACACACACACACACACACACACACACACACACACACACACACACACACACACACACACACACACACACACACACACACACACACACACACACACACACACACACACACACACACA
>NW_021345501.1:751970-920805 GCF_001605985.2 Dendrobium catenatum | reverse complement strand
AATAACGAGAAATACCGCTCTGTGAAGGCCAATACCGCTCTGTGAAGGCCAATACCGAGTAATACCGAGTTGTATCGAGTTTTTCTAGAAAAACTCGATACAACTCGTTATTACTCGGTATTGGTCTTCACAGAGCGGTATTTCTCGTTATTGCCAAGCAATACCTAACAATACCGAGCAAATACCGAGTAATACCTTGCAATACGCGAACATAACATTCCCAGATTCCGGTCCGGGTCAAGTCGTCGGGCCGCGCGTCAAAGAGTAAGAGCACGTGACGACATGTTATTGGAGGCCGAACATAGCTCTACATCCGATCAGAGTACGTAATAATTGTTCCTCCATTGCACCCCTATAAATAATAAATAAATTATTATTTTATTACTAAATATCATATGAGTTAAAAAATAAATATGTAATATAGAAATTTACATATCATATGCAAATTTAATTTGGAATTATTATAATACAAATTTCAAATTAAGGTTATTCAATATGTCCTATTATCCTATACATATAATTGAATAGTATTAAAATTTTACTTAGATATGAACGATATCAGTTTATTTGATTGATGGAGAAGAAAATTCATGATATAAAGACAACTATCAACAAATAATACATCACAATTTCATAGATATGAACTACTAAGAAAATTCTACCACACCAAAGCTAACATACTGAGCTTCCAATGACATCTTAAGGCTTCATTTGGGACGACTTTCTTACTGCCTTTTAAAATAACTTTTATTAAAAAAATTAAAAAAAAATTTACTAAAAAATTATTTTAAAAAATAATAAGAAAACTGTCATAAACAAAGTCTAAGACTATGAGAGTTGGTACGTAGTGTTCTTAGCACAAACACATCTCATTCGTATTATTATATGACTTGATTTCATACTCAACATCAATCATCGAAGCGACAGTCAACATATTTTCATGATGTATGTTATCATTTATCATATTAGCATATGAGAGGAAATAATAGAGAAAGTGATAGAACATTATTCAAGCTCATTGAACTTCATTTATTTATTTATTATTCTAAAGTTCAAAAAATAATAAATTTAATTATATCAAATGACAATACAACATTATGATGATCGTTCATTAGATCATATGTTTCTATGTAACAAGCATATAAAATATTAATAGTTATTGGTTTGGAAATATTCTATTTATTACCCAAATTTTGGAGAATTTGTCTCACTTTTATAATAAATTTTACTCTAATATTTGAGGTTATATTTTCATGCAACGAGTTTATGATGGAGACCTCAAAAGCAATGAGATCTCATGGAGATTGCCCTACTTATTCATTCACTTTGTTTTTTTTTTAAAGAGTATTGTCATACATTTAAATTGAATTTGTCAAAAAATTATTTCATGTTCTCTTATTTAAAGAAAATATTTATTGACTCAACTAATAAAATATAATAAATTATTAATGAGAAAAAACTTATATCCTAATATCTCTAATATATGTTGCTTTGATAAAGTATTAAATTTTAATATTGCTTGAGAAGATATATTTAGGATATTTTTGGAATAAATTTCTGGCTGATTGTAATCATAATTATGTTTGTCTATTACTTGTTGATTTCTAGATATTGCTGTAGTGAGAAGTTTTTTACAATCATAAATATTGTTAATGTATAATAGCTTTAAAAAATTTCCTAAAAGCATCGAAAAAACAACGACCAAATAAAATGTATGGTTACAACATGAAAAACAAATCGGTAAGACATTTGTTCAAAACAAATCCTTATAATATCCACAGTAGCTTCCAAAAAAAATATTTTTTTCTCACAATTTCATAATCACTTTTACAAAATGATATAAAACATTTCAAATTATATATATATAGCTTTGCCCTAAACTAAAGGAAACCTCCTAGAGCATTCCCAAATCTCAATCACTTTCTGCGTCTCAATTGGTGGAAACCCGAGAATAAAATGAACGGTCCGATTTTCATCTGCAGTCAAGAACGCATCTCCAATCAGACGGCTCCCATCAATTTGGCGGTTGCCGCCCTACAGTACCCTTTTGCCTTGGGCTGCAGTAGTCGCCTTGTCGGTTGAACTTACTCATCACCGCCACACAATTATAAAATTACAGAATCCACCTATAATATCTCCTCCCCTTATCTTCTCTATATAAACCATCCTCCTCAAAATCGCCACCTCCATTACAGCAAGAATATAGAAGAGATGCAGAGCGTCTGATCGACTCGAAATATCATTTTTTTTCTTATTTCCTCTGTAAATCCTTCATTTCCTTCTCTTTTTCCTTATATCAGCTGTAAAAAGTAAAAACAGCGCAATCTTATTTTTCGAATTTAAGACAATAATCACCTCCTCCTTTTTGATATTCTTCTTCCATGAACACTAATAAGAACCAAGTCGTCGTCAACTATAGCAGCAAAAGCTATGGGAGTCTTCTCTTCCGATCACCAAATTCTCCTCCACCTTCTCCCTCCCCTCTTCCTCAAACATCTATAGCTTACCTAAGCCATCTCCTCCTCAGCTCTTCACTTCACCACTCACCTTCTTCACCTCTCCTTCCTCTTCCACAGCATCATGTCCCGCCTCTCCTCCCCTTGCCAAGCTCAGCGGCAAGGAGATTGCAGCGAACTCAGACGAAGCGGAAAGGGAGGAAGAAAAACGTGGCCGCGGGGACGAATAAGGTGATGGCAAATGAAGAGCGGAGCGTGGAGTCTTTTATTTCTCCACCGCCTCCCAGTAGTCTTCCGTTTCCAAGGTTTTCACTGATGAGGCCGAGAGTGGCCAGCGGCGGTGGCAGTGGAGGAGGAGATGGGGGCGCAAGGTCTTGCATTGCAGAAGCAGTGAAGGGCGGCGGTGGTGCAGAAGATCATGAGCTTGCATTGCTAAGTATTTAAGTGAGGTGGTTTGTTTGTCAACTTTATAGATATAAAGTTGCTCTTGTATGCCCATTGCTGGGAGTTCTTAATTAGTTTCTTAATTACTTGTGGGCTTAGCGAACGAATTTATTAAAAAAAATTGAAGTTATGTTAATTTCTATCTTTGCATCTAAGCATTTTATGTGAATGTTAAAAAAATGAAAATTTATGAGAACCTAATTGAGTAAGATTAAGTTCTATCATTTTCCGATGAACTTATTACTATTTGTTCTGATGAGGTTGTTCTGTGTTCTATCACGTTAAAAAAATGTATATTAAACACTATTTTATCTATCGAATGCCCACAAAAGTTTTATGCATTTATATATTCAACATCTCAATTTTTATATTTATTTTAATTTTACTTTATCACATCAAATATATACATGAAAATGAGCATATCTTCTTTAAAAAATCATATTAATAACATTTCTATGTGATTTAGAAATTTAATATTATATAACCAAACATAAACTCAAAAAATCTTCAACAAAAATAATCAAAAGTAACATCAGAGTGAGGAAAATAAATTGCAAGAAAGTAATGTTTGTAACCAAGAAATTTGGTGGGATTCAAAAGAATTGCCCAACTCATTATATTATACTCCCTTCATATACTTAACTTTCTTATAACAATATTATCATTAGTAACATATATACTAAGGCTCTTGCAAATTAATCTAAAAAAAATATTAATACATTTTTTTTTACCAAAAAAACATCAACAGGCTAGCCAATACAAAAAAACACACAGTAGTGTGAAAAACAGAAGTAGACTCAGGAGAAGCCCCCAGTACCAACTCCAGGCTAGCCAAGGACCATCCATGGTAAGCAGCTACAAAAGACACTGAGCCAAAGCACACAGGTTGCCAACAAGGCCAACCAACAAGAGGGAAGCTGAGGGCTTCATCATCATCGTCCAAAACACACACCACAAGACGCAGTTGAAACAAAAAATTGAGAGCAAGAACCAATTACTTTTTGCCTTTACTTTTGCTCTGTTTACTAACCCCATTGGTACGAAATTTCTCAACAAAGCGAGAAGCCATAAACTCTTCTTGAAATTTCACGTTCTCCCCCTCATAATGAGAATAAGAAGAATCATCCAAAATTAACCAATCCATTTGCAACCGAACCAAGTTGTTCCTAAACTTAGCCACATGAGTCTTTAAATCATCATTAGACATCACAACGATAGGGACATTAACAAAAGAAGTATCATCCTGAGACTTAGGGGAAGAGGAAGCTTAAGGTAAACCATTAACCAGAGAAACCATTACAGAGGAAGGTAAATAAATAGGGGAAAGCCTAGCATTAGAGCTAATGGGAGAGGAAGCACCACAGCTCGCCAACTCTACATAGGAAGAAACAGGCCCAGAAGGCATCACCTCCTCAGTATTAACATCCAAGTCCACCAAAATGCATGCCTTAGCCACTTCCTCAACACCCGACAAACTAGCTTTGAAATTAAAAACATAATTTAAATATCCCAAATCACCAGCAATCAACCGAGAAGCATATGACTTAGGTTCCAATCCAACCACAACAACTAGACCAGGGACATTAAATGGAAGGTTCCCCTCCAAACCAGCAGAGGGAATATTAACATCCGCAACAACAGGATCTACCCCAACTAAATTAATAAGAGTGCCAACATCAGTCACAACAACCTCGTGACAGCCAACGCCCAGGGAAACAAGAGACTCAATAGGAGTACCAACCAAGGGAGCAAGACCAAGGTTTACCTCCTGATCCACCCCAATTAGAGGAACTATGTTATTAGCCTGGTCAAAAGCAATAAGATTAATCAAACAAGACGAAGACCCTTTGGCCAAATTTAGGTGCAGGGTTAAACATTCTGAAATGGAATGACCTAAAGAATTGCAATGAGCACAATATAACAGTACATCTTCAAAGATAACCGACTGGACATACCCCAGATTATCCGTCCCAATCCAAACATTTTTTGAAAACTTTTTAGAAACATCCAATTCTATCAACACACGAGTAACAGAGGGTCTATAACCAACTGAAGTAGCATGATCGATTTTAAGAGGGCAGCCAAAAATGAAATCAAGCCCCTGAAGGATCCTTGGAGAGAACAGGTGAGGGCACTAATTCGGGAAAGACAGCCAGATAGGGATAATAGGAGATTCAACATCCACATCAAATGAAGGCGACCATTTGATCAAACCCATATAACAATTATTAATAAAATAGGAACGATGCACAAAGATATGATAATAATATAAATCGTTCGCTAATTTTATAAGAACATTCTTCAAATTAAGCACATTAACAAAGAACTCACCGTTAAGCTTAAGATTGAAAAAAAAAAAAAAAACTTTCGAATAACATCAAGGGACGGGCGATGGGACCGAAATTTCCCAACCAAGGCAAAATCAAATAGTTTAGCAAGTGCATGAATCTTAGCCTCAGAAATCCACAAAGAAGGCATCCCCTGATGGGAAGAGATTTTCAAATCAAGGAAGGAAGAAATGCTCCCCGAAAGCACATCACGTAAGGACTTAGAAGATTTGCCCTTAAGAAAACCGACATCTACCAAACATGAACCAGCCATTGAAAAGAAAATACATGAGAAAGCACATAAATAAAAAAATGAAGCACAAAAAAGAAGCGGAAAACCGGCCACTTCCCTGACCAGAGACGCATCACCGGAATGCACTCACGGCAGGAAGCAGAAGTCGCCATGGAGGGAAAAAAACCCTAGCATAGCTGCGCCTGATGAAACCATTTCTTTACTAGTTGGTGCTGATTATACCACCCTGCAACTACTGCTAGTCTGCTACGGTGGGCTTGAAAAAAAAAATTCATACATAAAGTCAACATCTAAATTCAATTAGGTTGCAAAATAATAGCTGTATGTAGAAATCATTTTCAATATAGGACTAAAAAATTAGTGTGCAGTTAAAAAGTAATTCAAATGTGTGCAAGTCTATAAATATGCATAATAAAATATCATATAAATTGATGTTGTTGTCTATATCCATAACTATATATCCATATAAATTTTTATTTTATAATGGACAATTATATAGTAAATAGTAAAAATATTATATGAAAGTTATTGAACTTCTCATAAAATACAAAATTAGAAGTGTATTCATCTCTTGTAATCTATTCAATGATTATAATTTAATTTACAATACAATATTTTAAAAATTCGGGATGGAGTTGATGAATGAGCATATGATGAATTGAGTAACTAAATGTCTATTTGGGGAGAAATTATTACGTGTGGTCACCGGACGCCGTCCGAAAACGAATTATAAAGCATCATGTCACCATTTTGTTGTGCACCGAGTGACATAACGCATCCTGATTTGTCTCTGGACGGTCCTTTGATTGCACGTAATAATTTCTCCTATTTGAAAAGGTTGTAGCTTTTCGTAAAAGTGATTGTAAAACTATTGTGGGGAAAGTGACTTTTCTGAAAGCTGCTGTAAAAATAACTATATCATTCAAATTCAAAAAAATTATGAAATGGGATGTTGCACTGACGTTAAAAAAAAATGGTGCATTTTTGTTTTAAGATGAATTTAAAATATTAAATTTATAGTCAAATTAATATATTTTAAAAAATAACCTGCAGCCAAGCAATGCCTGCCGAAATTGCATTCCCATGGTAAGAAGATGCAGCTCCCAGCTGCAAACCAAAAAATGTTTCTAAAATATTTTTCTTGATATAAATTAAATCTTATTCTTATCTACTGTCAGAAAAATAAAAGTGGCGTTGACGGCACATTTTTTGAATCCTCTATGCCTGAAGGCCCTGAACTAAAAAACGAAACCTAGCTTCCGCGCCATCGCCTCACTAGCCAACTCTCGCATAGCAACCGCCTCTCTCATTTCCGGTCTCGCAGAGGAATCGCCTTCAACGCCAACCTGCCCTGGTTCGGTTCCTTCACGCTGTTGCCGCCTGTTCGCCATACTGCTACTACACGGCGGACGGTAGCAGCTTCTTCGACGACGACGGACAGTGAGATTCCTCTCAAAAAATTTTCTATCGGTTCGTTTAGGTGTGTATTATATCCCCTTCTCATAATCTCCAACAATGTTTTAGGGTTTGATTATTTTCATTCTATTAAAATTACGGGCACACATAGGATTTTATCAAAATCACATGGCTTTCAAAATTAACGGGTCACACGACCATTGATTTATGATTTTCGATAGCTTGTTGCCTTGTTTCACTTTGTTAGTTAGTATAGAAAATCTTTCCAATGTCTAAAGGTTTTTGTTTGAGTCGATCTAAAACCGAATTCAGGGATTTTAGTTGTAATAGATCTAGTGATAGGATTGTGATATTGGGTGATCAAGTCATTAAAAAAGGTACAAGTCTTAGATATCTCGAGTCTATTGTTCAAAGTGATGGTGAAATTGATGAGGATATTATTAGTAGAATTTAAGTTGGATGGTTGAAGTGGAGGAATGCATTGGGCTTGCTGTATGATAACCCATCAAACTTAAAAGAAAATTATATAAGATGATGGTGAGAGTTGCACTACTTTATGGCGCAGAATATTTTCCTTATTAGAAGAGAAGCATAAAATCAAGTTAAAGTGTTGTAGAGATGACATGCTTAGATGGATGAGTGATTTTGCACTTAGAGATAGAATGCGAAATGAATATATACGTGAAATGGTTGTAGTAGCTCCAGTGGAAGATAAGATTAGAGCTAGTCGCCTTAGATGATTTGGTCACATAAATTGTTGGCCTTCCGATGACCCTGTTAGGAAAGTAGATGCGTTAGATCCAGTCTATGTTAAGAAAGATAGAGGTAGACTTGAAAAGACTTGATTAGAAAGTATTAAAAATGATTTTTTTTATTAGATTTAAATGTGAATTTGACTCTTAATAAAATACAATGGAGAAAAGAGATTCATGTAGTTGACTTTACGTAGTGGGATAAAGGCTTGTTATTGTTGTAGTTGTTATATCTGTCTCCCTTCATCCATTATAATTTCCAATCCTATACCCTACTCAATGTTATCCGCTTTCTGCTCGTCCTCACACCCTTGCTTTCTCTTGCACCCAATAGTCGGTCCCACTATCCCGTTTGTTCCTCGCTCGCTTGTTCGTTTACTCCTCTCACTTGCTCTTCAATGCCTCTCTCACGCAATCCCTAAAGATTGCACCTATGCTACCCTA
The DNA here is from genome assembly GCF_001605985.2 of Dendrobium catenatum. NCBI lineage: Eukaryota > Viridiplantae > Streptophyta > Magnoliopsida > Asparagales > Orchidaceae > Dendrobium > Dendrobium catenatum. The sequence goes on along the minus strand of NW_021345501.1, from coordinate 912,713 downwards.
GTGCTACCTGACTTACTCTCTTGCTGTTAGCCATCCCCGCTTGTTGTGCTTATTGTCTTTTATTCCTGTTCATCTCCCATTGCTTGATCCACACCCTCCAACACTTTTTCCTGCTATCTCCTCCTAGTAAAGCTTGCCATGCACTCTTAATTAGGAGTATTATAACACGCTGAGAGAAAAATGTGACGAGTTACTTCAATATTGCCCTTCATTGTTGATTTGACTATTTTGTCAAAAATAGAATGAATATGTTATATAGCCAAATTCATCTTAGACTTGCATGAGTTGCATCCTTCCCTTTAGGTGTGCAATCTCAATTGATGGTAAACTCTACAATCTCCAAAATTGTGATCACTCTCTTCCAGGTTCTTCATTTTACTAAGTTCTCCAACTTCGAACCTTTGGTTTCTAATGAATCAACTTTGGTTGTCAAATCTAGGAGCAACTGAGAAAATCATGAAAATGGTAGCCGAATTCATGGAGATATTGACCGTGGTCATAATAATGTAGTTTCTCTTGCTCTCATTATAGCTACAATAATCATTCTCCTAAATGCTGATAGGAGAATTTCAATTGCCATCCAATTGCTAAGCTTGCTTTCATAATCGATCCAACTCTATATTTCATGGTGTTCGATCCTCTTGATTTGTTAATATATGTTTGGAAGATTATGATTGACTACTTCAAACTTCTCTCTCAGCTTCTTATGCTATCTGCTTCTCTAGATCTATTGCAACTCTTTCACTAGTATGCCTTGGGTTTTGTTCTCGGTACCTCCTCTTATATGATAAGTAACTACCTGTCATTGATATTAATGGTTTTCCCTCTTTTATTTCTATAAAAGGCATTACACATCCTTCTAATTTTTTTTAATATTTATGTGTACCAGAATTTTTTGCCTGCTTATTGTCTATTAGCTGTCTTAAAAAATCACAATTGTTTATTAACATTTTACTCTCTCATTCCATCTTTCAAGATTACAACTTGAGAAAGATGATTGGCGTAGGTACTGAAACTGACAGAATTTATTACTTGATGAACAATTTCCCTTTTGCCATCACTTCCATTATTATTCCATATGAATATCAATGTAGGTTGAGTCTTCCTCTTCTTAATAGATTTTCTGGGATTTCATTTCTATATTCTCATTTTTTGTCAAGTTTGACTATTCGAGCTACAAGTTGGATATACAATATCATGTGCATTTTCCTTCTTTTGCTACAAGTTGTCGGACTTGTCGTTTTGGATTAGTCCGCTTAAAATCTGGGATCCTAGTTCTATCATTACTTATGTAGGATTTAGATATTTTGTCATATTCATATATGATTATTCGAATGTCACTTTATTTTTCTTACTCAAAATTCTGTCAAAAGTCCTTAATGTATTGTATAATTTTAATCAAGGAATAAAAGTTCATTTTCCCGCTATTATCAAAACTTTTACAAAATACTAGTGCATTTAAATTTATGCAGCCTCAATTTTGCACACTATAATTGATAATTATATCATTCATTAAACTTCTTGTCCTTATCATATAAACATGACACTATTAGGTGACCCAAAAACCACTATATGCTTGATGTTGCCAATAAATTAATGTGTCATATGAAAGTCCCTCATCAGTTTTGGAGGGATGACGTTTTAACAAATTTTTATGTGGTTATTTCTTTGATAACCTCTTCCCCTCTCCATTCTTTACATTGACTAAATTATATTCCTCTTACACATAGAATATTTTTGCGTTACTTATGTTTTTCAATCACATGAAAATATTTTTCCTTGTGCTATTCCATGTAGATTTCTTGATTATTTTCTCAATTAGCAAGGAGATAAATGTTGTGATCGTCTTACTGGAAGCTAATATACTTTGGCTTATATTAGAGCATTCCTTTCTTTTTGATCTCATTTTCCTTTGAGGTACCTTCACTGCTAGTTCCTCTTCCACTAGTTGCAGCATCTCCTTCCTTCCCTCCTCTAAAGATATATTCTCTATGGCATCGCCCACCTCCTACATCAAGGCCTCTATTTAAATTATTAGATCTAAATGAGTATCCATCTACTGATGAGCTATCTAATCTTCATTTACCCATTGCTCTTCAAAAAGAAAATTAACAACATATTGCTCAACCCATTTACTCTATATGTGAATTGTGAACATTTGTTTTCTTCCTTCCATTCATTTTTTGTGGAGCTCTTGGAGAGGAGATCAAAGAAGGAGAGTCTTTGGTGGTAAAGACTCGCCAGTCAATGAGATTAGAGATCAACATCTCCGTCAGGCAGTGGAGGCGAGCGGAGGGACAATATCTCCACCGTTGTGTTGAGCAAAAGGAGGGTTGGCATTTTCGCTTGGCCGAGGAGGCAAAAAGATGGATTAACTTCTCTACCGGGCTAAGGAGGCGAAATGAGGGAGTGGCATCTCAACTGAAGTGAGGAGCTAAAAAAATGAAAACATCTCCGCCGGATCAAGAGGCGGAAGGAGGGAGATTCTTCGGAGTTTATAATTAAAGATCATTCCTCGTCTGGTTAAGGGAGAATGGATCTCCGCCTAGATGTGTGCTAAAGGAGAGTTACTTTTAATGTAATACCCAAAGAGGAGGACTTATGCGGAGCAGACGTATGTCGATTTCAACCAAACCACTATAAATATGGTTTACATATTCTTTATTTTCTTGCAATTTATTTTCTTCACTCTCTTTTTACTTTTGATGTTGAACTTTCCGACTGATTTAAATACTCCGATAAATTTAACCGATGAATATTTTGTCGGTAATTTAACGAAGGATTTTTTTGCCGGCACATTTTTCACCGGCACATATACCACTAAAAAGTCTAAATAACTTATGAAACCAATAGAGGCTTATCTATAAGATCACAAAATTAGCAACGAGACAGATTTTCTCTTACAATGAGTGTAAATCCTCATATTTCCATCAAATAGGCGCTATGATTATTATTTATTTAATATAAGCTTTTCTAAAGCATGTGACAATTTGATGGTTGGAAAAAAAGTGCCGGAGAAAATTAACAATATTAAAGATTTGTTGGGGGCAGCTTCTGCTTCTTAAAGCAGCTTTCTAGTATAAATTTATACTAGAAAGCTGCTTTAAGAAGCAATAGGAAAGCCATCCTAAACGAAGCCTAAATTTGCCGCTAGAAAGCAAGTATTGCAAAGGTATTATGCTAAGAAAAAGATTTAATTTTATATCTTTGGTCGAATGCAAATAGCTTTTGCGGCCAAACAGAATTGCAGACTACTAAGTGGAACTACCATTGCAATTGCTGATCATGTTATTCAATCTCCACCAATTTGGTTAATGATGATCTCATTTGTATTCCATGTCTATTCATTTGCTGAATAGCTCTTCAAGCGTTGGTTCCTGCCCTCATTTCAAGCAAAATGCCTGCTTGCTACATGTAATAGCTATTTGTTCCCCATGTTTCGTCCACATCATGTGCTGATATGTTATTATTTTTCCATATTTTCTTTCGAACTGAACATATAAAGTTAAAATTTTGGTTAAATAGATTCAAATCCTCTGTTTTTTTAAAAGGAGATGAGAAACATTAATAATAGATAGATCTTTGTTTGTGAATCACATATAAAAGTGACTTTGGCTTAATTTTGAGGAAATTACTTGCATTGATCTTTGAAAAATCTTATGCAAACTATCTATATATTTTTTGATAGCATTTGAATTGGTCCGGAAACAAGGTCCACAACAGTTCCATTAACCTTCTAAGAAACAAACTGATCCTTAATTACTTGCTGTTAGAATTGGTATTGTTTTGACTTTGGTCGAGCTTAGAATGTTCTTCCTAACTTGAGTAGAGCTAAAATTTAAATGGCTTTCATTTTTTTAGGAGAATCTAGTTTTAGAGTGTTTATATCATACAAGCTCCTTTCAATCTTTTTTTTTTCGGCCTTGGTTGTGATTTACATCTCTTAGTTAAAGCGTAGCAATTTTTTATGCTTCAATTATGTAGTAGATTAATCATTCATAACTTTGTTTTTTTTGTTGTGATTGTAGTACATCTGTACCCAGAACCTTGCTTTTTTATTTCTCCATTTTATGAAAGATGTTCTAGTTCTTTTTTGATGGATATTTTAGTTCTTGTTATTGAATTTATGCTGGTTAATGAATATCCTTTGTTTTTATTCTTGGGATAGCTAGTTGGTCTTGATGGCCTCCGGTGCAGGTTGTGATGTGGAAGGCTTCCAATCTCATGGTTGGGACTACAGTTGGTAAGTTTTTTTTTTTTTTCGTTACCTTCTGTATGCACACTTCAGAAATTTTTGCTCTGTAACACTTTTCATCAAAATTTTGAAAGAACAGGCTAACTTAAAAATTCTTTGCTCTGAACTCTAAAAATTTTAAGCATGTAAACTAAAGTCTGTTACTCTAATTTATTAACCTTATGAAGTACCTTCATCCACTGACTAAATAGGATTATATATATATATATATATATATTGGCTTGTTTTATTTAGATGTTGTGTTGATTAAATTTTTAATTAGCTTTCTCCAGTTAAATGTATTGACTAAACAATTTCACAGACTTAAGTTGCTAGCTTTTTTTTCATGAAAGAGGGAATAATGCCTTTTTTATTAAAATAAGCAAGCTCTACTTACAAAATTGACTTCATATTATGATAAGGTAGCAATAAATCTTCTTACAGCATCTTGGTGGTTAATCTGACAGATTGAAGCTATGCTTCTTCTTACTAATGTGGGAGAGTATCTAAGCCTTATTGCAAATTCGTCCTTTGTGTTGCGTTTATTTTCCATAGCAAATAATTGGATATGGACTTGCTTTGGGTATATGGTACTATTCAAAACATCCTAGAACCATGGCACATATTTTAGAGAAAGATAAACCGAGTCATTTTGATGATGAGTCATTTTGATGATGCAAATAGGAATCCATTGGAGTGATTGGGGCATCTAAACTAGCTGGCTATGTTTTTGAAAAAAAAATTGTGGTATTGCTGACAATTTCTATTTATTTTATAAGAGTATTTTAAGGTGGATGAAGATATGTGTTTAGGCTGGTGGCGAACAAAGAAACTTCAGTAGCCTGCTTATCCAACCCCATTCATGAGCCTTTTATTAACTCCTTTGTGTAATTTTGTAAAAAAAGGTTCATTTTGATTCCCCTATTAACTTTCCATGGATCTTTCTTTGTTTGCCTCGATAGGAAGAAGTTATTGGGACTACGTAAGCACTTGAGCAATATATTTTCAGTACTCTGTTGGGCAATACGCCAATTGACTGTCGTGTTCCGTTTTGTTAGATTCTTTTCAAATAGTCTAGTGACTTGACTTGGTCCCTTCATAGAATGTTATGTTCGCTCTAGTGAACACATTTTAAATCTAGGAAAATTGTAAAATCGCCTATGGATCTTTTACTTTTGTCTTTTTTGATATATGGTGTCCAGCATTGTCAAAAGCATGTTGAATTGAAGTTCCGTGCTCGAAAGTGCAGCTATATGCAGTTAATGAACTTAGTTTTTTGTCTGAAGCACAGAGGCTTAGTAAAGCGCATTAAATCTGTTTTTTACTATAATGTGTAGAAACTTTGAAGAACCACATCAACTTTAGTAATTTCAATTTTTTGTTTGCAACAAAAGTTGAATCAGTTGGAGTTCTTTTATTTGGCTAAATAAAATGATAACAAAACAAGAAACTTGATAGAAGTAGAAATCTTGACATTTATTTTCTGGTATTAAACACTAAATCAATCCTTTACATTTTATTCATTGCATAGAATTTTCCTCCTGATCCTCCATTAACCTTTACCAACGTAGTTTTTGTTGGATTTTTCTTTGGTTGCTGTTATTGCTATTGGTACCTCAAACGCTTGACTCCTTTCACTTAAGCTGGCTGCCAGAATTTATTCACTGAAATTTCTTATTTTATTTTTTAACAGTCTGAATTCACATTGGTTTTCTACTATCATGTAATCATGCAGTATTATATGAGAACTTCCCATTTGAAGCAATAGTTGCTACTTTTTTAGTCTACTATAAATTTGTTTATTTAAATACTTGTATAGTCATGTTGTGGTTATGCTTTCCAATGAGCATTTACTCCTGCGGTCTTGTCCTCACCTCACATTTTACCTAATGAGTGTGAGGTGAGGGGCTCAACTCCCATATTGAGTGGTTAAAAGTGCATGCTTAAGCTTCAACTATTGAAAGCATACCCTCTGCATGGTGTTGTACACTTTGAACTTTGAACCACCAAGTCCATCCTACGCTGTCCTAAATTTGCAATTTTTTATATTCTGCAGATGATACTTGTTTCCATGGTATCATGATTTAACTTGATCCGCTTTTTCTTCCTGTTTTTGGGATATTTATTTGTTTTCCATAAAAACATAACTGATTAGGACTTAAAATGTTAATATTATGGTTTTGGGTGTTTGATTGTTAGTGTAGCAAGTTTTAATAAGAGCAAATAACTCTTTTTTCTCTATTTTGTAAAATTTTCTCCAAGATTTTTAGCAAACTTTGCAAAATTTTTGTATTGAAGCGCAATTTTTAGTAATTTTTTTTCATATTTTTCTAACTCTTCTTTTCCTATTGTTTGCAAGTTATTTTGCCAATTATTTAGTTTGCATTGTGTATAATCTTATTTCAATATGTTGTTATGTGATATGAATTCTATATACTATATCAATAGTTATCATTTGGCCCGTCAACCTTAAAAATTATTGATAAAATTTGACCAATTCAACATAACAATTATCAATGGTCCATTGATTTCAAAATTGAACTGTAGTATCAATTTTCTACTATCAAGATTTGTAAACTATCTTTTTCACTATTGAGGCTCATCTTGTTAGAATTTTTTTGTATCCCTATGCAGTCATCATAGTCTATCAACTTGCCTAACATGGCATGATATCTCTCATTTGCTTCTTTTAATGTAGTATCATTATCATCAACATTTAAATTGCTTAGCATTGATATTCATATATTATAATTGTTTAATATGCATCAAGAGTAGAAATGATATGTAAAAGTCAACATTACATTCTATTAACAATCTTATGAATTGAGTAAAATAAAAATACATGAATTTATTTGAACAAGTGATCCTATGAAAATGCATTGGACTTGTTAATATCATTGTGTCATTCTTAATATGAAGGAATCTCTATTTGCATGCAGATGATAGTTCAATGTGATTATAGAATATCTTTAATTCCAATCCATCTCCATACATGGACCTCAAATGATGTGAATGTTGCATCATTTTGACGCCCAAAACTTCAAAGGCGCATTAGTTTTGCTTTCAGCCGAGTAACTAAAAAATAGGGTTACCTTTCTTTAATCTATGAGCTGAATACAATGACCAGAAAAATTCTAGCTATTGTGTGGGCTCCGAATATTCACGCCCTGGCCTCTCCGTGAACTCCTTTCTTCTTTCTTCGGGTCGTCGAGGAGAGCTTTAACTAGTATGTTCCGAGATAAATTTTCAGAAGGCAGATTGGGTTGTGAATAAGACATTATTCAGAGATCTACTACAACGACTCGTAGGTGCCTATATTTCATGAAGGTCTTATGCATTTGCTCACAAACAGCATGTTGTATACATGGCGAGTCTCCTATAGTGGCTCGTAGGTACTTGCATTTATTGCATATTGATTACCTCTACTTGCAGGGTATTACTATATTTGCTTGGCACTAAATCATCGTTAGTTGTAGGAATGTTGTAGCATTCACTGCATGTTTGGTTACCACTTGTAGTTATACTATTTTGCATACAAAAAATCTTCTATCATTGCCAGCATATATTCGCATTCATCATATGCTATAACTTGTATGTTTGCAAGGAGCTTCGTTGTTTGCAAGCCAATTAGTTTATTCATTCATATGTTGATTTGGGCCACCAGATAGGCTGTATTCACCACTAATTTCCTTATGCATGCTGATTGGCGAATTGCTACATTCGCTTACAAGTTTTTCAGTGTTTGCAGGGAATTGCCATGTGTATCTGCAAGATAGCTGACATCGATCATAGGGGAACTATTGCGTTACAATTTCGTCTTCTTGCATGTTGTTATCGACTGCACGCTAACTTACATTCATCATCAATTTCCCCATGTATGTTGACTGACGCTACATTCATCGCATGCTAGCTTTATGTTTGTAGGAGGCCACCGCATGCATCAGCAAGCCAGTTAACATTGATTGAAAGGATGTCATAATATTCATTGCACGTTGCACTGTGTGTAATTGTAAGGAACTTTGTTGTTTGTCGGAGTTCGGTGTGTTTCTCTATAAGTTAACATTGGTTGTTGGATGTACTATATTCATCACTCATGTCCTTATGCATGTTGGCTAGCAAATTGCAACCTTTATTGCATATCAACTTTTAGTGTTTGTCGCATGTTCTTGTGAACACCATTGACTTCTTTATGCATGCTTATAGGTAGTGTAAGACTAGGGTGGAAGATCTTGAGAGATATTCTTGCAAGATCTGGAGAGGGAGAGAAGAGGAGGGAGAGGGGAGAAGGTGAGAACCGTGAGCCAAAAATCTGATAATTCTTTATTCCCTTGGCTGCCTATTACAAACCTAAAGACCTCCTATATATAGACACAAAAGCCATACAAAAAGCAACACTATTGGCCATACATGCCAAACAAGACACCTACACAAAAATAAACCTAAATCTAGGAACAAATATCTAACAATCTCCACCTTGGTCCTAGATTTTACAAAAATAAAAGATAACCACTGTTCTTTAAAGAACAGCCAAAGAATGATTCCGTCAGTCTCCTCCGCCAAAAGCGTCCACCTACATTCTAGCTCCACCTCCCGACAAATCTCCTGTCGAACTACGTCCAACGCAGCCAATCCCGAGCACCTCTAGCCCGGCTTCCACGCCCTGTGCATCCACCAGCACCCTGCGCCTCAGTGCCTGCGCCCTGCGCCTCCAGCCAGCATCCAACGCTATCAGCCCCGCGCCCGCGCCTTGCACCCATGTGGTCTCTCACCGACCACATCCTGCACGTATCCACTCGTGCAGCGAGCCCTGCGCCTTCACCTGCTCTCTGCTCGTCACCAGTGCCCCGTTCTCCTATGCGGCCTCGTGCACCGCACGACCTCGCATCTCCAAGCGCCCCGCACTTTCAACCCTGCTCTCCAAGAACAGCCGACACTACCTCAGTGTCTCCCGGACTCCACCTGAAGTCCAAAACTCCACCACAAAGAAGATCCGATATCTTCTTTAAAGATTTGAACCGATCTTCTGCTACAATATAACGAACCTTCCAAGAATTAATCACAAGCCCTTCAAGCCTACAGTCGCAAGCAAGAACCCAACGTTACCAAGAAGCCTATGCTCCATTCCATGAAGAAACCACTGATCCCAAACTCCCTGAAGCCCATGCAACAGAAGTTTCTACTAAGAACGCTTCATTATCTAAGCTTTTGTAACGCCGATCCCACCTGTGCCAATTTCCCTCTTGATTTCAAGATCTTCTTCATGCAAAGAACTCCGACCTCCGTGAGATTCACGCCGATTCCAGATTTCGGCCAAACAGCAAACAGCCCGTGTCCTGCTCCCGAAGGAACGTCTTCTTGTCCGTCATATACCACTCCTTCACCAACTTTAAGATCGCGGCAACAGGTCGTCGCTTCGCCTGTACGCGAAATCAACCACGACCGAGCGTCCTTCCGTCTCGTTCCGCGAGCAGGACCTGCCCGCCTGCTTGAAGGCTGCGCTCCGGCCTCTTGCACAAGGTTCTCCGGTTTCCTTGCTCCAGTCCGCCTCCGATCTGATCTGTCCCGATTCAAGAAGCCATCTCTGATTTCGCACGTCCGCCTGCATCCAACCAGCGATCACACCCGGACAAACCGCATGCAAAAGCCGGCTTCCGTCTGATCCCGCCTGTCCGAGCTCCCTTCGTCGAGCCGAAGTCGCCTCCGATCTCGGCACCGGCAGCCACCACCTCCTTTCTCTGACAGAACACCTTCCTCCTTTCTTGATCGCCACCAGGGCTCTGATACCAAATTGTAAGACTAGGGAGGAAGATCTTGAGAGATCTTCTTGCAAGATCTAGAGAGGGAGAGGGGAGAAGGAGAGAACCGTGAGCCAAAAATCTGATAATTCTTTATTCCCTTGGCTGCCTATTACAAGCCTAAAGACCTCCTATATATAGGCACAAAAGCCATACAAAATTTGTCATACATGCCAAACAAGACACCTACACAAAAGCAAACCTAAATCTAGAAACAAATATCTAACAGGTAGCTTATCGCATACTGACTTTCAGTGTTCAGAAGAGGCTGATGCATATGCTTATGAGTTAATTAATGTCGATTGTAGGAGGACCATGTTCATTTCAAATCCAATATTTCTTCAATGTATTAGTATATTCATCAAGAGTCCTTTGTTAGTGTTTGTGAATCACTTGCTCCTACTTGCAAATTGGTAGGTTGAAGGTCACAAGCCATTTTTCATTTGTGTGCACTGAGTGTTTATTTTCCACTTATTTTGTGCTTTGTTCATTGATGTTCATGTGGATGTTCCAGATTATTGTTCAACATTTGTATTTTAGTTATGGTGAAATAGATGGGGATATTATCAGCAGAATTCAAGTTGGATGGTTGAAGTGGCGGAATGCATCGGGCTTGTTATGTGATAGAAATGTACCCCTCAAACTTAAGGGAAAATTCTATAAGATGGTAGTGAGGCCTGCAATGCTTTATGGTGCCGAATGTTGGCCATTAAAAGAGAAGCATAATACTAAGTTAAGTGTGGAAGAGATGAGGATGCTTAGGTGGATGAGTGGTTTTACCCTTAGAGATAGGATACGAAATGAGCATATACGTGAAAAGGTTGGAGTAGCTCCAGTAGAAGATAAGATTAGAGAGAGTTGCCTTAGATGGTTTGGTCACATAAAAAGGCGGCCTTCCGATGACCCGGTTAGGAGAGTAGAGATATTAGATTTGACTTGTTTTAAGAAAGGTAGGGGTAGACCTAAAAAGACTTGGTTAGAAAATATTAGGAATGACCTTTCTTTATTAGATTTAAATGAGAATTTGACTTTTAATAGGACACAATGGAGAAAAATGATTCATGTAGCCGACCCCACGTAGTGGGATAAAGGCTTGATGTTGTTGTTGTTGTATTTGTATTTTAGTTATGATTATGCATTTTTTTTATACTTAGAGTATGGTTCCCTGTCAGTGTTCAAGTTTTGTTCCTTGCTGTTCATTTAAATTTAAGTCCACTGTCATTTGATTCAAGTTCATCCCCTTTGTTCAATTCAAATTTTGACAGCCTCGTGGCATCTTCCATGTTTAAGGAAATTTTAGGAAGCTGGACCTTCTCACTACACTAAGAAAAGCGTATGGTAGGTATCGGGTGATACCGCGATTGTAGTTTTCAATCCCACAATGCTAAGAAAAACATGTATAAGTCTTCAAAGGTACCTGTTTGAAATGCAAACTTTTTCCCCACAGGCACTGAAGCTCATACACGGGTACTTAAATTTGTTCATGCTACGCTAAGAAAAGCATGTACAGGGTCTACCCGTCTTGCCGTAAGTGTCGCATCAGGTTCCCTCCTACCACACTAAGAAATGTGTGTATAGGTGGTTTCTCGGCGCGCCATGAGTGTCGAGTACGAGATTTGATGTTTAGAGAGCGTTATACCTTCATGAGCCGATGTCAGCTATGTTGATGACGACAACAAGTGAAAAAATGCATATATATATATATATATATATATATATATATAAATATAATAATAATAATAATAATAAATATCATTTTTATTGTGATTAATTGTAATAATAGTAATAACTATTGTTCTTAATAACATATAATAATTATAACAACAATTAATTAATAAAAAGATCACAAAGTAATAGGGAGATTTTACCTTTGTGTTGGTCGAGTCGTGCGTGCTATTAGCTGAGGGATTGATGAGGACCGGTTGACAGATGGGCTACGACTAAATAATCACGTGCAAGGAAGAGATCAGAGCTGCTCGTGTGTGATTGGGAAAGGTGGATGATATCAATATAAGGAGAATGGCTGGGTGAGAGTTTTTCTTATGGATTTCGGACGGATTGGGTGGAAGTCAGAAGGCTCGGTTGGAGGTCTATGCAGGGGTTGGAGCCATATGAGAGGATGAAAGGCTTAGGGTGCATTGATCGAGTGAAATTCGGCAGAGGAAATCGAGGGCTTAATACTCGTGTGTGTTGAAGGAAGAAGCGAACGAGTTTCGTCTTGTTTTCCTTTTAACGACGAGAGCATAAGCCTGATCGAGGCACAGATCGTGCACACGGGAATGGGCTACTGCTCTATTCAGAAACAGCGCTGTTCGCAAAACCCTGAGAAGATGTAAAGGTCAAGAGGCTTGTACTTCAAAATTCGTAATTGTAGATTGGCTCACCTTTGAAAGCATATCTACATAAATATATTTCTTCCATTGTCTTCGTATATAAAACTGATTACAACCTTCTAAAGAGGTAATAAGTGATGTATGCAACTGTGTATATATACTTCGAGATAAAAGTTATCATTTTTTATGTATAAAGTTGTGCATAGCATTCTAAAGATATAATAACTGTTATACACAATTATACACAAAACTTCCATGCACTTTTTTGCAAGCATGCCAACATAATACACTAGGCAGCCTTTCCAATGATTAAAACTTGTAATCATTAGCATTCTATAGTGTAAATACATGCTTACAATTACTTTTGACACATCCAAGCAAACTATCCTCTAGCCGTTTTCATGTTAGCCTGATATTTTTTTTAATACTTTGTACAGTGACTTTGAAGTAGATTACAAATCACAGGACCATGCAGCAATTGTCTTTGCGGCATTAGATGTGGATAAAGAGGTAACTATTTGGTTCTTGGTAAGTAGGCTGTCATCATTTTGTGGTTAACCCCTCGCCACCAATTCAAATGTGCAGTTGCAACCAGACAAGGTTAAGAGGCAGATCTCTGTAATTGATGGTAAACTCAAAGTGTGAGTACTTAATCTCCATTCATTAAGAACAAATTAAAGATGGTTAAATATTTAATCTCCATTCATTAAGAACAAATGAAAAATGGTTTTGTAATTTTCTCTTGTTGGTTTAAGATCTTCTACAATCGCAATAGCAGTTGAGTTTTGGAAACTCAACTGTATAATTCATTTTGGATGACGATTGGGATTGAATCCAACATTTTTGTTCAAAAAAAGAGGTTTTTAACAGAAATGCTGGAATCAATCCCAGCCGTGCAATTCACAATGATTTTGTTGGATTCAATCCCAGCCCTCCAAACTAGGTTGCACGGCTGAAATGTGATAATTGCACGTTTGAAATTACAACTGCAACTGTAAAGGATCTTCTTAATGCCTTTTTTACTTCAACCGTGTTTATGTGCTTCAGGCGATTTGAAGCAGTTGAGGCTAGATTTTTGCGTGCAACATTCAGTGCCTTCGTTGATCTACTGATTCTTGCCACAAAAATCATCGAAGAGTATGACCACAACATTATCAAACCATAGCTATCCTTTTTATTATTTCTACATTCTATTTATGTTATAGACTGGAGAAATTATTCTTTGCGGATACTGCATGGTTCAGAGACTAATTAGAATGCACCATGTCATCTGGTACTGAGCGGTACCGAGCACCGATACCGAGCAAAAAAGTGTCGTGGCGCGTTCTTGTTGGTCTCCGAACACCGTCAGGAGTCTGCATAGAAAAAATTTTCTATAGACTGAGCTGTTACTCAACAAACAATCCTACAATTTAGGAACCATTTGAAGTTCTAATCCATCTCTCAGATCTTTTTTGTAATTTTGCCACCAAATGCTTTATTGATATAGCACCAAATCAAATTGGTTTTCTTTTGGTAATTTCTTTACCATGTCATATGCTCATATAAATCTTAAAGATTAAGATAAAACTTATTTCCTTAGTCTGAACCTGGCTACTTTATTTTATTGTTGCTAAAAATATATTGAAGGAGTACATCATATATAAAAGATCAACAAATTAAATCATAAAAACATTTGATTAAAAAAAATCACTAATGAAACTCCATCACGTATTTACGAAGAAAAAAATTATAAATATTAATAAGGCATTATTATCCTTCTTACATTGAAACTAAATTATAATTAAAATTAGATAATTAATACAGCTATAAATGAAGATGAACCTAGAGAAACGTGAAAATCGGCAGTTTAATTTATCTGTTGCCTATGAAAAATCAAATTTGCCTGAACTAATGAGTGGTTCTTACAACCTTGTTTTCTCCTAAACAAAGTTCTAGATCATACTCCATGCATTTTTTATGCCTTGCTATAGAAGAAATTATTGTGCAGTATTTGAATGGAAATAATCATTTGAATTATTATGTATTTATTGAGTATTTATAAATACTTAATAAATATACAGCAAATCGGTAAATATTTGTAAACATGACCATGTATTTTACAGAAATTAAAATTCTCGTAGAGGATATGAAAGGGATCTCACTTTTTCATTGGTCTTTTTGACAAGCATCGAATCCCTAAGATAAAATCATTCAAATCTGAAATGCTTTTGAACGATCATGGGATTCATATTCAAATAGGTATCAAAGTCGAATCAATTAATGTACAAGTGTTGTAGATTCAAGTCAGATTTTGAAGGTCCTGTTAAAGTTCATTTAATTAATAAAAAATATTTTTCTTATTTTTATCTATTTTATGTTTAAGACCAAAAAAAAAAAATGTTGTTTCTGATTATATCAATATAACAAAATCATATTGCATAATACATTTATAGATTGCATGCCATCAAATAGGTCTATAAATCTATTTTTTTTTTTTTTTGGGTTAAAGATTAAAAAAGGGAATGAAGACTTGGGAAAAAAATGGGACCTACATTTAAGAGAAATTATTACATTCAGAGTAAGAACATATCTCTACATTTGAACTTTCAATTAAATGAAGTGAATTTTTTTCTAGCATGATCCAATGACCCGGCCTGACCGAAAAAGTTTAAAAATTCTTCTTGTATACCCACTTTGTATAAATTATATACAGTGTGTATACAAATGGACTAGGTAGGGCCATATTAGAGCTCCGTGTCTTCATTTAATTAGAATCCAAATATAAAGCTACATCCAAATTTCACACAATAATTTCTCTACATTCAGAGGCTGATGTGAAGCCAGAGATTTGTTTCATGCCCGGTTGAAAAGTCCTCCAAAAACACACAAAACCAACCAAAGAAAATCTTTGTAATTTAAGTAAATGAATTATATATATATATATTCAAATGATTGATCCCCTCAATGTGAGAGAAGGGAAACAACCCTATATTTTAAATAAAAACAATCAAAATTTGAAATATAAATAATTCAATCTTAAATTAGAGCTAAAGCAAACTTGTTACTCCAAAGCTTTGACAGTACTCACAATATTATGAACAGCCATAACAGTGAAGATCAGTTACCTTATTCCACCACAGCTGCTTCATGCAAGGAGGCGACCACCACAGCACAAAGAAGGGCGGTGCTGCTTCAGATGCCATCGAAAGGGATAAAATATCTGGTCCAATATCATGTTAGAATGGGCATGGTAGATGCATAAAAATCTAATGAACAAAATTTTGTCCATAAAAATATTGATCACATTATACTGTAAGCATAAAATATTGTATTTATCTTTATTTAACTGGATCTCCAAAGAATTTATTGATCAATAAAAAAAGATTCAACGTTCTAATTTCATATCATATCTTCCAAATTCTATCAGCCCAATCTCACAAGTCAGAAATGAAATTGAAGAATGAACCTGTAGCTACTGCTGAGCCCAACCAAGCTTATAATTAGAAAATTACCAAAACAAAAACTTTTGTTTCTTATTTACAGACTTTTTTCATAGAGCGGCCTTTTCTCTTTCCAACCTTCCATGATTTGAAGAAATAATAACTCTTATGTAATCTATTTTTCACCTGCATCGCATGAGATGACAAGAAAAGAAAAAAATAAGTTAGGCTAAATTGAGATAAATGCCTATCATTACTAGAACGAAATCAGGATTCCAGGATTATTACGGGGGCTCAGAGGCTGCAAAAATGTGCAATCATCTCCAATAGCAAGGCTAAATCTTCGCTGGTACCTTTGGTTTAGGAAAGATCAAATGAACCCTGCCCTTCATTTATGGCATACAAGAGTTTCTTGTACATAATTTCCTGCAAGGCCAACAAAATATTATAAGAGGCGAAAATTCAAAAAAAATAAAGATCAAGGGTTTAATAGAGACCTTGGTAGAATAAGGAGGAAGTTTGAGATAATTTGCGCAAGTCATAACACTTGGAAGGTCATCATCTGCTGATTCAGATATTGCTGTTCCATTTGATGCTAACGCTGTATTTGTAGTTGTTGAGGGATGCTGCAACCGCAGAGAAAAGTTAAGAAAAGTAACCTTATTTGAAAAGTTCTTATTTATCAAACAAAGAGAAACTGAATATAACAGGTAAAAAAAATAATATCAATTCTTATTGCTAAGTGCATTTCATCACTTAAAATACATTTCATAATGTAAAAATAATAATATCAATTCTTATTGCTAAGTGCATTTCATCACTTAAAATACATTTCATAATGTATTTGTGTATCTTATTTAAAAAAAAAACGTTTTAATGTGTAGAATAAATCAAACTCTCTGAAATATGCTATAACATAGAAATACCTTCCTCACTATGGTTAGTTTTGGGTTTAGTGCAGCTAAGCCACCAGGCGGAAGCCTAGGAGCACCAGTAACAAACTGGCAGAAAGAACGCTGCTGCTCTGGGGTGAACTCTGCCATTATCTCGAGCAACTAAGAAAAAGATCAACATAAAATGAGCAGCTGATCCACAATGATTTTGGGAAAAAAAAAAACAAAGGAACTGTCAAAGCTACAAGTTGCATACATTGGTAATTGCAGGGCTTTTAACAGTGTATCCGTGATCAAATTTAATATGATCGATCATTGTTTCAGGCTATGATCAACAAAGTCATAAATTCAATCAATTCCAATTGGTTTAGGCCAAAAAAATAAAATTGCAAGTTTTAAAAAAACAAAACAAGATGACCAGAAAGTGAAATTACCTCCCACAATTCTCTACGGCCACAGATGAGGTGATCCAATTCTTGTGGAGAAAAAATTTGCAGAGAGGAAATGTCAAAGACCTGAGTGTATTTTAGGAAACACCATAAGAACAGCAGCTCTTTCACATTGGCAATAATAAGATTGCGTGCAAGTAAAATCATTATAGCAGTAAATACTAACTGACAAAGTGTGGCATTAACCATGCCAAACATGCGATATGGCTTGCTTATTAGCATCATACAGTCAGCCTACATAAACAAGTTATTACAAAACTTTGGTTACCAGGGAAAAGAACCACCAGTATTTCTTGCACAACACAGAAGAGAAATCACCAGCAATTTTGATGTTTTTTTTTTTGGTGCAACAATGAAAAACTTCGAAAGAAAACAGATATTTGCTCAATGAATTAAACTGGAACTAATGCTAACAATCGCTATAACTAATCATTGATTTGATCTCTTGGAAACGCTTAGTATGGACACATCAATTGTCCAAAAAACACCAGGAAATGCCAAAACAAAAGTGCACTGATTAGAGAACAAGCCTATGCTACAAACTACTAAAATAATACATGCAATGCAATAGGCCAAACAACAAGCAATGGAAGAAACAAGTTTTCAAATGAGAAGAGTGAAAAGGTTTACCTTAAATTCAGGGGGCACAAAAGCTTCTATAATTTACATAAATATAATGGATTATAAAATAAATCCTCTATATCATACTCAGCTATATAAGTTTTTTTCTTAAATCTAGATAGAGGCTAGGCCACTGCCAGCCCCAAGCCCTCCCAAAATTGTGAGAAAGTCAAATGAATTAAAAATAAGTTCAACTATGACCAGTCCCACTTCCCCACATTTTCTTCTTATTTTTCTTCACGTATATTACAAGCAATGGAACATATTAGATTAATAAAAAATTACAGTAAACTTAGGTGTTATAGAACATGCGTAAGGCCTGGATCACAAAAGTTTTAGATTCGTCTCGGCTTCTAAAATCAAATTATAGAAATGACATTACAAAATATGAATTGAATTTCATGTAAATTGTGCCAATATAGACCCAAATTTTACGGGACAGATCTACATTTTGTCGTGTT
This sequence comes from Dendrobium catenatum, assembly GCF_001605985.2. Lineage (NCBI taxonomy): Eukaryota > Viridiplantae > Streptophyta > Magnoliopsida > Asparagales > Orchidaceae > Dendrobium > Dendrobium catenatum. The sequence continues at coordinate 894,505 of NW_021345501.1, read as the reverse complement.
CCAAAATATGAAAGTTTACTAGAACTTCATATGCTCAACTTAACCTTATTATCATGAAAAAGTAGGCAAAATTGGTGAAGAGATCACTAGGAAGTGATCTGTTATAACAACCCAATTGTGATTGGACCATAGGAAACCACTATCAATTTTATGAGGATAAAAGAAGTTTTCAATAAAACAACAAAATCTAATTTTCAATAGAGTTGCTATAGATTGACTAAGGATACAGGTTAAGCAAAATATAGTAAGAAAAACAATAATACTATATTCTAACAAGAAAGTAAATGGGAAGGGAAACATTAAAGAAAGAGCAAACCTTGCAACTATTATTTGTACAAAGCTTCATAACTTGAATGTAGTTTTGATACGAATGAACTATGAGAAACATAAAATTATAAGGATAAATAAGTTAGTAATTGATTGATTTCTATTAAATTAATTATATTGTAAAATTTCATTTAAACTAATTATATTGATCTGGCTATCAATGAAATTCGGGTTTAAGTGTCCAAGCTAGAAAACAAAAAAAATTGAATAAATAAAGTTGAGAAGCAATGAATGGACCACAAAGGAAAAAGTCTAACGGGAGTAAAATTATATAAAAATATATTCTCCCAAATATGCAACTGCATACTTGAAGATTTTGAATAAATTTTTAGTTAATCCAAAAGGCTGAGCTCAACTCAATTTATGAAGGATGCTTAGGGCATCAGACACACTAAAAGAATTATGAATAGCCTTTAATTTGATTGGCTCCTTCAATTAAATTCCCTGACCCTCATCCTCTCTTGTTTTTTCTAAGGCTCATAAGGTTTCCACTTCGCCACCTTATAGTTATAGAGATTTGTTGTTTAAGGTTACCTGTTAATCTAAAATCTCCCTACAAATCCTTAACTTATATAAACTCCCACTCATAAATATTACCATTTATTTTTTTATGTTCACTTTTAACATATTATTTGGTTATTACATTAAAAAAATATTCAATTTGATTTTAAATAATTTTCTAATTTTAAGGCTTACGCCTCAAAACGCCTTGAGGCTTACGCCTTGTCTCACGAACGAAAAATGCCTCAATACTCAATTGCGCAATTTTAAACATTAGGCATAGCACTACACTAACATCTATTGTAGATCAAGACTTGTAAGAGAGGGACATAATATACGCAGAGCTCAAGAGACATCTGTTGAGGGCTCAATAGATCATGAAGAGGAAGGATGATGAGCACAAAAGATAAGTACATTTCGAGCCAAGAAACATGATTTACTTGAAGCTGAGACCCTATAGGCAGCAGACACTAGCTAGGAGAAGGAATGAAAAATTATCCCCACGATACTTTGGGTCTTATGAAGTTTTGTAACGCATTGGAGCAGTGGCCTATCGACTCAGATTATCACCTCAGTCAGCATTCCACCCAATACTTCATATCCCGTAGCTAAGGCGTGCGATAAAAGATCACACACCGTCTTTACTACCCCCGACTTTAATAGAAAACATGGAGGTCATTTTGAAACCCTTGAAAGTAGAAAAGGTGTGCTGAGGGGAAACAAGAGCACAAGAGGTACTACTAAAGTGGAAGGATTTGAAGGAGTACGAAGCCACATGGGAGCCATACGAGATGATCAAGAGACAGTTCCTATCCTTCCACATTGAAGATAAGGTGCAACTTTAAGAGGAGTATTGACACGCCCAGCCAAAACCAGCCCGGTTAGGCCTGCCAAGACTAGTCCAGGCGGTCGGCCCAACCTAGGCCGAACCAACCATGTGGTTGGGCGGAACCAGGGGCAGCAAGAGGGGGAGGATTGACCCATTTTGTGGGGCCTAGGGGAGCTATTATTCATTATGTAAGGAGGAATAAATGAAGGGTTGTTTAGAAAGATTTTAATTCAGGAAGAGAGGATTGATTTGAATTTGGAAATGTTTTACTTAGGGAAAAAGGACTTAGTTGAAATAGGAAATGTTTTATTTAGAGAAAAAGGACTGATTTGAATTCAAATTTGGGAGAGAAGTAGAAAGGATTATATTAGGGTTAATTGGGTTATTTTATTTTCATTATGAGATTGTGTTTGTTGCAGTTCTTTTTGAAGTTGTTCCAAGCGGCAGTTAGGGTTTATGAGAGAGCTGATCTACCTCTCTAATAGTACATCAATTGTATCTTTCATTATTATTGGAGTAATCATAAATCAGCCCCCATACTAGTGTTCCTGCAATTTCTTCTTAACTAATTTGTTGATTTTGCTTCCAAGTCATATCAGGTTTGTAATCTCTTGCAAAGCAGCTCACCTACCACATAGCAAAACTCAATAACGACACAGCATTATCACAGCTTAAGAAACACATGTCTAAAGCCATTCTCAAAGTTTTAAGATTGGCAAGCGGCTACATATCAATGGTATCCTAATCTCTAACAATGCACCACTGTCATAAAAAGATTCAAATATAACTAAACTTCGCAGAAGCTTCAGCCAACCTTCTCCAAATGGCTATTATAACTCTAAATTTAATATTGCATGCCAGATGGCAAACAAACAGTCTACACGGTATCAAAGTTCAAAAATAGATATTCAAGGGAGGAAATACCAATGGCCAACGTCTTAGGCACCATATGTTTTCTAGCAATCAGCCAAGTTTGATGATAATAGTAAAAACACTTCCAATCAATACCAAAAGCAACAATCAAACGTACAACTACATTGACACGGCGCAAAATTAACTGGAAAGTTCCAGTGATCTGCTAAAACAAAACATAATATACAAATGCATAGTATTCCCCTAGCGAAAAGTGCATCCGAAAACACAAATAAACTTACAACTGAAATCAAGAAGATATGAAGAGAATCAATGAAGGGTAGCAAGTTACCTGGTTGAAACCTGCTCTCAATTCTTCCACCTGCCGCATAATTCCAGTCTTAACTGTAGCAACAATCACCAAACTAATGTACATTTCCAAGTTGTCAATATTAACCTACAAACAAGAAGCAAAATATAATACAAGCATATTGCCAAAGTAGACGAAATGTCACTGTAGATTAAAAAACTCACCACCGTGCTTTCTTCTCCTTCTTTAAGAATGTAATCCGGATACCCAGGAAGGGAAAAGTCTAAACATAAATCTTCAATTGGAGCACCACGAAAATAAAGATTAGTTGTCACCCTCTGATTGCCTCTCCCAGATGTTTCTAGAACCTTTTTCCGGCTAACAAGGATTTGCAGCTCTTGCAAAATCTTTCCAAATTCAGTATCAAATGAAAGAATGTCATACAAATCAAGCTCCTGCAAGAGCACGGAGAAACACAAATCTAAATCCCAACAATGAAATCCAAAAGGGAATTATCAAAATAATCGGAATACAAAATGTAGATTCAAACTCAAGTAGCATACTTGACCAAGCAAAAGCTTATAAAAGGCTGTCGAAAGTGGCAGATCCAAGAGCCTGCCATCTTGTAAAGCTTTTGCCATCACTCGACCAAGCAAGCGAAAATATTCGAGGACTTTCGTGAAATGGCTACCCTCAGAAACATCAGCATTGGGAGGCCACGGACGAGGAAACAATCCAAGAGGAGCATGAATAAAATCCCTACTTTGAGCCGTATTCTCTTCATCAGATGCATCATAATTATTTGCTTCCTTTGCTTCCTTTCCATCAAATTCCATTGCAGATGTGTCAAATGATGAGTTAGATCTCCATAATCCAAGTCCAACCTTCTGAAGATCATGACTTAAAAGAGTATAGAACTCTAGTGTGGGACCTAATCCAGTACCAACCTCACCAAAATATTCTACTTCAAGAACAGCTTTTTGACTTGAATACATCTCCATAACCTTTGCAGCAGACTCCAATATGCGATTCCTTGAAACACGAACCTTCTGCCGTTGTAATCTACCAACACGGACCTCTCTTTCATTGGCGGCACCAGTATTTTCAGCATTTTGTTGCTGCTGCAAACGATGCAACGCTCGAGATAGTCCAAAAGCGGTAGAATAGAAATATTGTCTCCTTGTCTCAAATGGAAAAAGAAAAGGGCATGCCTTTGTCAATTGATAGCACCATGAAGGAAGACTACCACTACACAATGCAAGAGCATCTTGGAGTTGTCGTGCAAGCTTTGGGGTTAACTTTTTATTTATGTACTCTTCTGGAGGAACTCTGGCACCAGATGAATATAATTCATCCGGAGTAGCTAACTCTCCATCAGCATACTCATCAGCCACTTTTTGAACTCTTAGACGAGGAGCTAGTTGATTCAAACCTTCCAGCACACGCAATAATGCCAAAATGTTGTATGTGGGACTTGATTTCTCAATATCACAAGGAAGCTCCCCATGCAAGATGCTATCAAGAAGAGATGATTGCTTCCACCCTGAATTTGAAGCAGAACCCGGTTTTAACGACTTATCTGAGGATAATGACACTCCTTGAGCAGATTCAGCCAGATTATCTGCCTTCTTATAAGTTATAGTAAAAATATCACTTAAGAATCTGCTTCCATCAGTGGGCATTAGTTCAGACCCAGTTAATTTGTCATCGTCATCCTCATCCAGCACAAGTTGGCGTTGGATAGCCTGATATATAGTCATCTGCTTGTTCAATTGTTTACCGCCAACTGTGAATATCAACTTATTGTACTGCTCACGAACACTACTTCCATGTGGAAGTCCACGGCGCTCCCTACCAACTCTGATTCCTCTACCACTTACAGATGCAAGCCCAGCCATGGCAGCAGCAGCAAATGACAGTGCACCTCTTGAGCTAAGTGTGCTTATGTTTCTCAATTCAGCCAACTCCGAACCTCTAGCTTGTGCAATCTTATTCGTAGAAGCAGGAAGTTGTGTATGACCGTCACTTGCTGAAGGAGCATTTGCCAATTCATCAGCAGAATCTCCTAATTTCACATCATGCACTTTATGAGGTGTACAGACAGGAAGAGAATCGTCTCTCAGCACCTGAGAGAACACAAAAGATGGTAAGACAGTTTCTCAAGAAAACAAATGAAGAAAAAAAAGGACAAGAAACTAACTGAGTCATTTGTTAAAGCCTACACTTCTCAACACAGTGAGCACTTTAACAAAACCAAACATGTAAAAACTGAAAAACATGAACAGCTGCAACCATAACAGTAATCATTGACTAAAAACACACAGCACCCTTAAACATCATTTGGTGCGAAATGATAATAAAAGCAAGTTACCTCATCATGATCATCCTCTTCATCATCTGAGACGTCATCTTCTTCAATCATTAGAGCATCATCAATATCAACAGGAGACATATCCAAGTCATCCTGCAATTAACAAATGTCATATTTTCATTGGTGAATGGTGACTATAATAAGACATGCAAAAGTTTAGTGAATGGAAAACAGTATTGGCATTCCACCTAATTTGGCCAGGGCCAACGGGTTCAGCAATATGCACAACAAATGAAGATTGAACCAGTAGACATCATGTCATCATGAATATCAAAATTAAAAATAGTAAATAAATAGGAAAGATCAAACTTTACTAAAATAGCAATTGCAATCATCAGATGTCCAACAAGAATTAATGGGAACTTCAAAAACAGTGGTAATGCTAGTTAGAAATTCATCGTTGCAAAAGAATATATCGATTTTGAATTTAAAAAAAAAAGGACTAGGGTTAACTTGGAAGGATACACAAAAATAGAGAATGTGGTTGCTTATTAACGTATGACATGAAGAACAAGCATGAGAGAAACAATAAATACAGAACATTAAGCATCAGTCAAAACCGTTAGAGAGAGAACCAAAGGGGGACGAAAAGCACCAATGGTCAAACTCATTTTCAGCAAAAATTTAAATCTATGAGTGAGACCCAATCACTTGCATTTCTACACCAACATATTTTTCAATTTTTTGATGAGGGACAAACCCAATATTCTAACAAGAATTAATAATCTCCCCCTCACATGAGAGCCCTCCAGATCAAACATCAATTCCCATTAAATGAAAATTTTTTAACACCATGAAGTAGCATGAACCAAGAGCTTCTCAATCATGTGAAAACTTCATGCAGTTGCTCACTCTTAAGCCTTAAGTATGGTAGAGATAACCAAATACCCATTGGAACCATAAATCATATGAAACACTTTATCCCAAATGACTGGCATAGACAAAAAGATTTGAAGTTGGGCAAGATATCAATGATTAAACCCATTTTCAATCCAAAAACTTAAGCATTTAAGTTAAAGTCAACTACTTAATATTTCTACATCAACAAATTTTTTTAACTATACGATATTGGAACAAATGTGTCATCAATTGATTAACATAGTTCATGCCACTTTCTATGCTATATAAAAAAAGTAATTTATATGCATTGGTCAAATTCAAAAATTTAGAACGTCCACTCAATATCTTGTGGTTTCTCCAACTTAATATTTTATTAGGGTAGATGTAAGAAAAACTATCTTCCATGTCCTACAACTTCTTTATACACAAATATACATATCAGATTTGATGAGAACTATTGTGGCAATTTGCATGAAAAAAATACGAAAACAAAATGTTATGCTATAATCAATCATAAAGTTATAATTAATGTTATAGAAAAGGACAAAACTTGAAAAAAGCATATGTGATGTCCAAGCATACTTTATAAGACAAATGTGATAGTAAATAACCCTTTGTCATGACTTATTTATGCACCAAATATCAATTACTCTAGATCTTTATCCTATTGAATCAAAATTTTAATCCAATGATCTATACTTTATGCCTTTTGATCTTGATCACCAGGCTTCACATTAACAAATCACTTTCGTTGGTGAACTGCTGATGATGCTCTCTTTGATCTCAACAATCCAATATGAAAATCAGCACCAACAAACTTCATTAATTAAAAAAATTGTTAAAACTTCAACAAACACAATTTCTTGGATATTTCCATGATCTGATGCCCAAATTATGATCATAAACGATCTCATTGATCATCTACTATATTTGATAGCAGATCCCGGACCCCATTTTAAGGGGATTTCACTCCCTTGAAATCATAATTTTAGGTAGGTGAAAGCTAACTTTTCAATCTCTCAGTTATGCCACTTTATTGTGTTCGACAAATTTTTGGGAGATTTCTATAACATTTTTTGAAATTTATTTTGAGAGCTTCCAAGTTCAAGAAGCTTTGATAGCAATTTATCTTTAGGTAATGCTTGCAAAATCCCAAAGTCATACCTTGGGTGTGTTTGTTGAGACTTATTTTATAGTAGTATCTCCTCTTTTAAAATTAACAAAACTGACAGGCACTAATTTCTTCTTAGCCTTTTCTTGTTTAAATTGGCATAAGAGTGCTTCAAGTTTCATCCTCAATAATGGACGCTTATCTACTTTAAGCAGCTACTGCCCCATTGCTCTTTTAAAAGATAAACTTTCCTCCTTCCGGATGTCTAAGTTGTTAAAGGTACACTTGTATAATTATAATGCCTTAACCACTCCTTGATCATCTTCATGTTGTTAGAGTGTATCTTAATGATCAAGTTTTCATACAACGATAAATTTGGCGTGTATCGTTCCTTTATCAGGTTATAAATTTGCATCACCATACTTATCAAAGATCAATAACACCAAAATGCAAAGGTCTCTGAAGAGCCACAGCACATAATGCATGCTATTTTAAACATAACACAAAATAATAAAAAATATAGTTAAATAAGGCATTTGAATATAAAATATTAATAAAACACACCACCTCACATGCACCAAATATGTGAAAAAAATAATTCGTGCATACAACTTTAACTAATCAAAATAGGATCGAACATATTAAATATAAAATACTAATAAAATATACCAGCTAGCATAAATAAAATACATGGGGAAATAACTCATGAGACAACTTAAACCAATAAAAAATGGACATGAACAAACTGTAGATAAATCTCATGTCAAGAGCACGCTAGCCTAGAGTCAAAGCATTGGAAGCTTTGTGCATAAAAAGAAGAATGGCAAGAATGTCATAGCCTTCATGCAAGGCAAGAGCAAAGGCTACGTGCAAGGCCAGAGCAGTGAGAACATCGCCAAGAGCACTTCTCCTTTGTCAAGGCCTTGGAAGCTTCGAGTGTTGAAGGTATGGCGCCGAGAACATCATGGCCTTCGTGCGAGGCAAGAGAAACAAGTAAGTTGAAGCCTTCATCTGAGGCGAGCAACGAAAATGTTAAAGCTGAGAGCTATGGACCTTGCAACTCACGAGCGTGAAGCAAAGCTTGAAAGTGAGTCGAAGGCAAGAGCATACGTCAAAACCAAGAGCATTGTTCTTCGACAAGTTAAGAGCCCTCGAGTGCACGTGTGTGAAGCAAAGCCAATAATTGTGAGCCTTGAGAGACCGTCTCGATGCCCTAATGCCTTAATAAATGCAAATTGAAACAAATATAAATAATAATAAATTATATATTTAATTAATATTAAATTTAAATAATAAATCATATAAATTAAAATAGTGCGCGCTACTAGGGGTACACATTATATGCTATTAGCACACACTATTTTAACTCCCCATGCCTGTCATGAAAATGAAGCTCGAGGTGCACCGCATCGCATTATGAGTCATTGCGTGTGGTGGAGTCAGGATTTTTTTTTCTTGTGGGGGCACAAACTATCTATTTTAAAAATTTCTCAACCTTTTTTATTTATGCTTGGGGTCGATATTGATGGTTTAAAAAATAAAATAAAATAAAGTTGTTAGTATAAAAAGATAAATGATGTGAAATAAAAGCTCACAAATGAGAGCATATAGGTATATACATAACTACAATTTATTGACCCCACATTCATAAACTTTTTGTCAAAGAAAATTTAAATTATCAAAATAAAAAATATATCTGTTCAGAATAAAATTTTGAGTTTACAAAATAATTAAATACCATTTTTTCTTTGAAGAAATCAACAATACACTATGAAGCTTCTTTGTTTGTAAGTCTTCTTCTTCCCTACTTAATCAAATTTTTGCAATTGGTTTAAAATTTCTATTGGATTTACCGACAGATCCCCCAAAGTGTGCTGTCCTCATTCTATGAAGAAGAAATCAAGATGGTATACATAATCCATGCTTTTTTCAAGCTTGTTGTAAGATAGCAAGGTGAAGTAGGATGTTACCTTCGTTCACGCAAGCTCTTGTTCTCAGTTCAGATCGAAGCAACATGCAATGAGGCAAAGCTCCCTTTTGGCGATCTGACAGGCAATAGAGGAGAGGGTATAACGCAAGAAATTGATGAGGCGAGAGTTTAAGGAATGAAATGGGTTTTTAAGAGAATTTTTTTTTTCCTCAGGTGAGCGGGAGATCGGTTCAAGAGAGGGAAAACTCAAATATCCAAAGTGACTGTCTCGCATTAGAACTCTACAGAGTCTCCTTTAATGATAGCCCGTAGTGTTATCTCAAAGTATGCCACTTTCCATTGATCTATATGCTCCATCGAATAGAACTCTCGATGTATCAATTGCTTGGATATCCCTTGGTCACCTTTTGATGGCCATCAACTTTAGATGGGTGTTCCACCGTGATAATGTGTCTCCAATAATCTCCATTTTGGCTTCTACTTTGAATTTCCTTCATTAGTGGTAGCTATATCCTCTCTTGCATACTCTGAAACCATATTTGCATAATTGTATGGGAGGAAGAATGCAACTTGGCCCACTACTCGTAACATCTGTTGTATTTGTACCCACACCATCATGTTAATCATGTATTTCGTCAATGTAGCCACTCATTTTGCTAGATTTAGTATTATAATTGTTGCTGGGCATTGATTGATTTCTTGATCTTCTTGCCCAAGCTGCTCTAATATTGACACAGGGACACTAGTATGATATGACACAAATATGTGATACATTTACTACTAAAAATATAGAACAACAACCTGTACTGAAACAAAAGTATGAAATAATAATTGCACAAATGAAATAAACATCAAATGCATGCAGTCTAATTCCTATAATGATAAATTTTATTTTTTTTGTAAAAGAAACGTAAAACAAGCATCATACAAAAGGGGCAAACCAAACAAATTAATTGTTAGAGGCATCTTCATTTGTCTCTTTCAAAATTAAAGCTTACTAGTCTTCCACTCTTATGGAGTTATGCCATTCTAGCATCACTATTTCACGTAACACTTGATGCGCATTTTTAATATTTATTTCATTTAATTATTTATTATTTTTACTTGGGCACTATAATGACGTCTTCAACATGCGTTAGGCCCATATTGGCAGCATGTTGGAAGCTTGTTGTATCATGCATATGCCAAATACTACATATTTTGATACAAAAAGCGTAGGTGCATTATAGTTTTTTCTTCTCTTGCCTCTTTCTTGGCTTCCAATGCAACTCCAGATAAGAAGTGACTTTCTCTTATCTTTATATCCTCTTTGTTTGAACCGTGCGCAAAGAATACCTGATATTATTTGATCCACAAACAACCTCTTCTTATTATTGCATAAATCAATCAAAGGCTGTGATTTTGGCTTGAAATTAAGAAGAGCAGCAATAGCAAGACAACAGCAAGGCAGTAGACAGACAACAGTAAGATAGTAGCAAGGCAGCAATAGGACAATTTGCAAGACTGCAAAAGAAATAAGACAGTTTGAAGGCAGCAGCACCAAGCATAAAAATAAAGAGCAGTGGCTGGATACTTAAGAGAAAATAGAGACAGAAGGATGCTCTCAGTTCGGTAAATGATGTAATACCTGAAAACCACAACAACGATGTTTTGCTGCAGTGCCTGTAGATCAAGTGCAAAGAAGGTCCAACTGGAAGAGAACTATGAAAGAATTTTTGGAGGAATACCGATTGATTCAATGCAGGAAATAAAACTTACTATAGGCAAATACAACATGGATATTTCGTGTCCACTTCCTAGACAAACTCCAAAAATAAAAAGAGAAACCTTATCTACAAATATCCAATTAGATAACTTCAAAATAAAGATAATTTCAATCAAAATTATCCTAATATAAATTTAATTTTAAATAGAAACTTCTCCAAATAATTTCAAAATTAAAACTCATAATTATCAAGTTGTAATCTGAATTTCAATTCAAAAGTCCATATTTCTTGATCCCCAATCTTGATCACTAAAACTACAATAGATGATTTGTCATGGTCAGTGGACTCCTAGCAATGTTATGTTCGATCTCAATGGTGTGATATAAGAATATCGGTCCATCAATCAATGGGAACGTCAAAATTTCAAAAAGTACTATTCATTTGATCTTTGTACACGATTGAATAGTCAAATCATTATGAAAGATGATATGATTGGTCATCTACTAGATATGGTCCTGTTAGAATGGTCTAGTCGGTCCATCCTGGACAGACCCTATTTTACCAAGGCGAAACCTCTACCAGAGGAGGAACAGAGGTTCTACCCTAGCAATTGCCGCCCACTATGGGGATGGGGTCCAACAACCACAATAATGAGAAATTAAAGAGTTTAGGAGAGAATTTCAAATTGAGGGACAATTTTAGGATTGGGGAGAATTTTTGTATGTTTTAGTAGGTTTGTCTCATAGGGTTAGTTTTATTGAATATTTTGCTAAGTTTTTTTTTTTTCTAAGGAGAAAGAGGGACTCTAGTGGACGGCTAGGGTTTGGGAGAGCCGGATCTTCCGCTCAAATTGAAGATCCATTATATCTTTGCTTGTTTTTTTCTTCCAATAATCAATTAAAATGTTCTTTTGTGAGTTTCTACCTGAATCTTGTCTCTTTTTACTATTTGGGGTTTGCTTAAATTCAAATTCAGCAAAGAGAGTTCACTTTCTATTGGAGTATTTCCTATAAATTGGTATCAGAGCCCTTGATTCAGGGTACCTATAGCAGGAGGAAAAATGGAAGTATTGCAAAGAGAGAAATGACAATTAAAATCAGATTTTATGGAGAAGATATCAAAATTTGAAAATCAATTTTCATCCGTCCATGAAAAGATGGATGGCAAGTTCGCCGTTTTGAAAGAAATGTTGAGGAAGTTGCTTGATGCCCAACCCAAAACGATGTCATAGGAGGCAATGTGAGCCACCGTCGACTAAGGAAGTGGTGAAAACCTAAATCCAATAAAGATACGGGAAATCTAAGAGGTAGAGATTTTGGAGAGAGGATGGGATGCCTCCCTAGAACCTATTTCTATGGAGGAGATGAATAGTGGGTTTGAGAGGAGGGGTGCTGATTTTGAGTGGAGTAGTATTGATTTTGAAAGAAGAATGGGGAATTTTGAATAAGGATTTGGGTATAAGTGTATAAGGGAGGATCAGGACACTCTGTGTGTGTGTGGGGGTTTGGGGGAGGGGGGGGGATGGGAGGTTCTGGAGAATCAGGAGAATGGAGGTGATCCGAGGGTAAGGAAGCTGAAGATGTCTATCTTTGAAGGAGATGATGCACATGGGTGGATATACAAGGTGGAGAAGTACTTCGTCGTCAATGTGTTGGCGGAGGAAGAGAGGCTGGCGACAGCTGGCCTATGTTTGGAGGGGAAGACATTGGCTTGTTAGTGGAGAGACATGAGGCGACCTATACAAAGTTGGAGAGAGTTCAAGGACTGCTTGTTCGAACGTTTACAAACTAGCATGGGAGGGGATTTCTATAAGCAGTTCTTTGCTCTGACGCAGGAAGGATCAGGACGAGTAAGCTGAGAAGGGAGGTGGGAGCGAGGTAGTGATATAAGAGGTGTAAGAGCTACATCTTGACATGACAGCGGTCTCCTTAAATTCCATTGTGTGATTCATTCTAAATCACACCATGAAAGTGAAAGGAGAAATAACAGATAGGGAGATAGTGGTGTTGATAGACAGTGGAGAAAGTCACAATTTCATCTCCAACCAGATCGTTGATCAATTTATAATTTGGTGGACACAGAGAGTTATGGGGTGATGATGGACACTGGGAAGATGGAGACGAGCAGAGGAGTATGTAGAGTGGTTCTAATAGCACAAGAGTACAAGTGAGGGAGGACTTCCTTCCATTGGAGTTGGAAAGCACAGATGTCATATTATGGATGAAGTGGCTACAAACTTGAGGGATACCAAGGTTAATTGAGGAGCACTGACAAAAGATCTAGTAGTGGAGCAAAGGAGAATGATGATTAGGAATGATGCAGGGTTATCCAAAGCAATGGTGTCACTTAAAACTATGGTGAGGATCCTACAGGAGGTGGGAGGAGAATTTTTGGTGGAGCTTCAGATCTTAGAGGGGGTCATATTGGAGGAAGAGGAAGACATTTTTCATGCAATGCAGAATTTGGTGAGGTTTTTCAACCACCTCAAGAATTGCCATCAACAAGGGAGTAAGAGCATGCTATCATCTTGAGAGAGGAGATGTCACTGATTAGTGTCAGGCCAGTTGCCCTCAGATTCAAAAGGATGGAATGAAAAGTTGATCCGAGAGATGTTGGAGGTAGGGATCATCAAACCTAGTGCGAGTCCTTTTTCTAGCCCGATCTTACTGGTCAAGAAGAAGGATGGGAGTTGAGATTCTATGTAAAATACCAGGCCCTGAATAAGGAAATTGTACCTGACAAGTTTCCCATTCTTGTGATAGATGAGCTATGTAGAGCAGTGGTGTTCACAAAGATGGATCTGAAGTCGGGGATGAGAGAGGAGGATGTCCCGAAGACTACGTTCATGACACATGAGGAACACTATAAGTTCTTATTGATGTCGTTTGGCCTCACCAACATCCCTGCTACTTTCCATCCCCTCATGAACATGGGGTTCTGACCATACCTCCGAAAGTTCGTACTGTTTTCATTAATGACATACTGGTGTATAGCAGGTTGGTGGAGTATTTGGAGCACTTGAGGGTGATCCTAGAAGTATTATAATAGTAGCAACTGAGGCCAATCTAAAGAAGTGTTGCTTTGCACAGGCCAGTGTGGAATACTTGGTGCATGTGGTATCTCAGGAAGGGGTGGTTGCAGATCAAGCCAAGATTGAGGCAATGCATAAATGACCTCTAACTAAGAATTTGAGAGAGCTGAGGGGCTTCTTAGAATTGACTGAGTACTACAGGAGATTTGTGAGAGGATACATCACCATATCTTGGCCATTGACAAAGAAACTGAAAGAGAGCTTCCTTTAGGGAGAGGCAGCTACTCAGGCCTTTGAAAGATTGAAGAAGGCCATAACGACAGTATTGGTTTTGGCCCTCCCAAATTTTAATCAAATTTTTGTGGTAGAGATCGATGCATCAGGGTATGGATTGGGAGCAGTGCTCATGCAGAATCACAGGCCCATTGCTTCAGCCAGGTGTTGACAATCATAGCTAGGCTGAAGTCCGTCTATGAGAGGGAGCTGAGGGCCATTGTGTTAGTTATTTAGAAGTAATGATCTTACTTGTAAGGCTGACATTTCATTGTCAGTACGAACCAGAGGAGCTTGAAATACCTATTGGAGAAGAGGGGTGATCGAGGAGCATTAGAGGTTGTTGTTAAAGCTGTTAGGCTATAACTTTGAGATCCATTATAAGCCAGGATTGGAGAACAAAACGGCTGATGCCTTGTTCATATGCATAGGGGAGCTCCAGGAGTAAGCTATGTCGATACCGCCGATGCTGGATTGGGGGTTTATTAAAGAGGAGAGCACGCACGATGAGGAGCTAGGAAGGATTAGAGAAGATCTTGCTTAAGGATGAGAATAGTCACCCTGACTATTCTAGAGGGAGAGAGACTACTATACCGGTGGAGGTTTCTGATGCCTCGAACCTCCGTCCATATCCCACAGCTACTACAAGAGTTCCATGGGAGCACGGTTGGGGGTCATTCTGGTATGCAAAAGACATACAAGAGATTGGCAGCAAAGATGTATTGGAAGGGGATGCACAAGGATATGGAAGAGATAATGCTTAGAAGTGAGGTATGCCAGCGGAACAAGTACATGGCCATGGCTCCTGGGGGGTTACTTCAACCCCTAGCTTCTATCAGACAGGCTGTGGGAGGAGGTCACCATGGACTTTATGGATGGATTACCCTGATCTGAGGGGTTTACAATGATTTTGGTGGTGTTTGACAAATTAAGCAAGTATGATCATTTCATTCTCTTACGACACCCTTACACGTCAGTAACAATAACGTCGACATTCATCAGAGAGGTGGTCAGACTACATGGAATACCAGAGTTTATAGTGACCAACATAGATAAGATGTTCCCCAATCATTTTTAGAGAGTTATTTAGGTTGCAGGGGGGAGTGCTGATGAGGAGCATCGCCTATCACCCCCAGACATATGGGCAGACGAAAGTGGTGAATAGGATCTTGGAGACATACGTATGATGATTTGCTTCCGAGACACTTAGGTCGTGGGCCAAGTGACTGGCATGGGCAGAATATTGGTACAACACCTCGTATCATTCAACTTCCCAAATGACCACTTTTAAAGTGTTGTACGGAAGAGAAAAACCTCACTTGGTACACTTTAGGCAGAGTAGCACACCAATTTCTTTAGTAGAGCAACACTTGGATGAGAGGGACATAGTGTTGGATGAGTTGATGCTGAAGGCTCAACAGATTATGAAGAAGCAGACAGATGAGTGTAGGAAGGACATTCAGTTTGAGATATTAGATAGGATATACTTGAAGCTACGCCTCCATAGACAAAGGACGATAGCTCACAAGAAGAATAAAAAACTTGCCTCGATGTGCTTTGGCCCTTATAAGATAGTAGAGAGGATTGGAGCAGTGGCTTATCGATTAATGTTACCTCCAATCGCTATCATACACCCGGTGTTCTGCGTATCACAGTTGAGAAGAACTATTGAGGATCATGCAACTAATTCAGAGTTACCAGGGATATTGACAGAGGATTTAGAGGTGATGTTGTAACCACTGGAGCTAAAAGGGATACGACATAGAGAGGATGGGCTCAAGCAAGTGTCAATAAAGTGGAAGAACCTACCTGACTATGACGCCACATGCATATGAGAGTGAAGCATCAGTTTTCGTCTTTCCACCTTGCGGACAATGTGGGACCGGTCCATCCTAGACCGGTCTTGGTTTACCAGAGGCAGAACCTCGCCGCCCCCTTTGGGGGTGGGTTCCAGCAACCATAGTAATGAGAAATTAAAGAGAGTTTAGGAGGGAAAATTTCAAATTGAGGAGCTTTTTTGGAATTGGGGAGAATTTGTATATGTTTTAGTAGGTTTGTCTCCTAGGGTTTGTTTTATCAAATACTTTGCTGAGTTTTGTTTTCCCATGGAGAAAGAGGGACTCTAGTGGGCAGCTAGGGCTTGAAAGAGCTGGATCTTGCTCTCAAATCAAAGATCCATTGTATCTTTCTTGTTTTCTTTTTTCTACCATCAATTAAATATTTTTTTTTAGTTTCAACCTAAATCTTGTCTCTTTTTACTATTTGAGGTTTGTTGGAATTCAAATCCAGCCAAGAGAGTTCACATTCTATTTGAGTATTTCCTATCAGGTCCCCCTAGCACAAAAGAAGATATGGTCCCCATGGCACAAAAGAAGGCAAACCTTAACCCACTTATCACAAACATTATGAGAATTATAGGTGCTATCATGCAAGTTGTCAATGCTCCAATTGTGAAATAGAATAGGGAAAAAACGTGAATCACCTAGAATAAAATACAATGAATACAAACGACTAGAATTTAAAGAACCTAAACAAATTCCCTTTCTCATAAGATTCAATAAAATTAGAAAAAAAAAAATAGGTGATGTCAAGAATTTTATCACATGCTGTCTCCCACCTATTTAAGCTCAGCACCAAAACTAGGTAATGTTGCTCGTCTAAAATGTAAAAGGTAGACACAAAGAATAATGTATGTGGATTATTATTAGAGCATCGTATGCGACTATGACCCAGACAGTCAGCATGGTATGTTACTGTAATCAGATGGCCAAAAAATTATATCATATCAAAAAACAATATGTAATGCAGAATGCAAGAGCATCCTCTTCATCAGCATAGTTTGCTAAACTCCAATAATGGGGAAAGTGTAAGAGAAGGGACAATAATTATAAAAAATAAAAAGATTAAAAGGCAAATGACATAAATATCAATCCATCAGAAGTACTTTTACTTTGCTGAACCCCTATCCCAAGTCAAACGACTGTTACCATATATATTGTCTTAAAAAGCTCATTTGGAATTAAAATAGCAGATAGGCATTCATTAAACGAACCTCAGAGTCAGAGTCACTATGTGCAGGTTTCGTTTCTGTGTCTTGTACTGAAGCTGCTCTTCTGCAGGCTGCATTTCTTGTTTGGGATCCTTTTCCTTCATCAGGTGTAGGTTTCACAACAGCTTTACCCTTTCCTCTTGAAGAGTTTGCATTTCCCTCGGAAGATTCCTTTCCCGCTGTACCTCCTATGATTAATGATGACCTAGATCTAGTAGTAGGACGATGAACTGAAGGAGTTGGTGTACCTAATGATGAAGCATTGCCTCCCACTGCCGAAGCACCCACATCAGGAGTTCCTGCAGATGCTAAAGTCTTCTGTATAGAGTCACTCCTTTGGATCCTTGGCCAAAGAAACTCTTCAACAGCTGCTAAACTTGCCAGAGGATCAATCAGTACAATATTTGAAGAATAATCACGTAGAGACTTTTCACCCTGTGCTCTACATAAGCGCAACTTGAAAGGTTGTGACAATGCACTTAGACCCGAGGAAAGGCGAGCACTTCCCCCACTGGAAGATCTGGAAGGATGGCTAAGTACAACAGGAAATCGTTCCAAAGAAGATAAAGCATTTTGAAGTTTTTGAACTAAAATATTCATAGGAGCTTCATTTTGTTCCTTGACACCAACTGGAAGGGCGAGGTCTATGAATGATCTGTACCTCCTAAGTGCTTGCTGACGAAGATTTGGCAGGTTAACCTCAGCGGTTCTATCTTTTGCAAATGTTCCACATGAAAAATAATTCAGTAAAGCTACTACAACGCCACTACCAATGAACTCAAATGTTGATACACCATTGCCTTTACTGAGTTCAATTAGCATCTCAGAAATAATAGCATCCAACTCCCCCTCCGTACTTGTTGAAGTATCAAATACACTGGCTTTAGATTTCCCCTTTGCTCTGGCCTTCACATCATCAGCACCAGCACTCAATTTTGAAGAAAGACTTCTCAAACGAAGAAGATCCTCAGTAATGCCAATTTCAGTAGCCCCAGGAACAGCAGGAAAGTGTTTGTCTTTGAAAGCCTTGGCAAACTCACTCACAGCTGACCGAATGCTGTTATTTGCAGCAGAAACCTCTGTCAGTGGTGATGAACTACCGGTTCCAGCTGTTGAAGCTTTTGCCTCCTCCAGCAAACCACCATCGGAGTTCAGTCCACCATTCCTCCTTCGGTAACGTTGAGAACGAGATGATGTGCTAGACACAGAATCAGTGTCCTTCTCAGGAATAGTATTTGAAGAAACTGAACGGATAAGAGCATCAACAGCATGGACAACCCCTTCTCTCACAAACGATTTGGCAAAAAATCTAGGAAGCTTGTCCATAAGAATCTCTGCAATCTGAAGAGCAGGGATCAGTACTTGTGGGTCTTTCCAAGCCAAAACTCCGGCTAAGAAGCTGCAAGATGAAACAGAAATGAGCATCCAGTGAGTAAGAGTAAGACAGCTTCTTCAGCACCCGCAAAGTGACAGTATATATTCAAAACTAGACCAAAAAAAAAAAATAAAACCTTGATATGTTTGTTGCACTAAGTAAGGACTGGATCATCTCCGCTGAGCTAAAGTACATTAGTTTCCCAATGACTGAAAGACATCGATGTCGAATTGGACCGTTGACACTAGAGCCATATATCTGGTTCATAAATAAGAAATACCACAGCAGATTGACTTGAAAATGTTAAAAGCATAGGAAATCAATCTCATTAACCAAAATTAGTTATATCGACAAACAAAATTCTTTGCAGAAATACACACCTGAGTCAAGATAGGCAGTAGGTCCAAACCAAATTGCTGAACGAGTTCAGGTTGATCTTGCAATAATTTCTCATGAGCAGATTGTTCATTCTTTGATCCATTAGCCTCCTCCTGTTTCGCTGAAGAACTACCAGCAATTCTCTTTCCCGCCGACCCTTTCACAAGAAAATTAGAGCAAATCGGGAGGGCAACAATTCCTTGGGGCAGTGGCGGAAGAAGCTCATCCGCGAGATTAACTATCTCATAAACCTGACGTATATAACAAATATAAGAGCATGCTTATGAAGCCTAAAATGCCCCAAGGTGCAAAAGATATAATAATCAGCACCAACCATTGCAATGATAGCATTGTAGTTTATCATTTTGGTTCTATAATAAGCGGCGCCAACCTAACTAGCACGGTAGTGTCAGCGTTCAAAAAAGCAAGCAATTGCACCTCTACACTAGCATCTAAAGTGTTAGTGTTTAATAAAGCAAGTAATTGCATCTCTAAACTAGCATATAACCCCCCAACCAACCAAACACAAACTACCTTCTATCTCACCCATCCTCCTCCACCCTCTGTCCCTCCACCTAAAGTAACCTCTACCACAAGAGAAATTATTTCGTGCGGAGTCCGGTTATGTCAGGACTCCAACAAAAACATGACATGTGTTCTTGTACACACTGTGTACAACTGTGCACACTATATACAAATTATAAAATTATGTACATAGTGTGTATAAACTTATATATATAATATACACACAATTGTCACAGTGTGTATAAATTTATACACACTATGTACAAGGACACATGTCACGTTTTTTATTGGAGTCTGAATGTAACTCTACGTTCGTCACAGTGTGTATAAATTTATACACACTATGTACAATGACACATGTCATGTTTTTTTATTGGAGTCCGAATGTAACTCTATGTTCGGACTCCGCACGTAATAATTTTTCCTACCACAAAGCCTCTATCCCCTTGCCTCCTTTCTATCTCTAACCAGCCTCTCCCTCGCACTATAAGGGTGATAAAATGCACCTTCACCTCACCTATCTATGATTGTAGGGCAAATGCAATGTTTGATGGCTAATTAAACTCCTCGCTCTCCAAGTCATTTGTCTAGTGTGATGATAAAGTTGAGCTAGTCGCTCCATGAGATAATTCTAAATTCTACCTTAAATCTTCAATTTGATAATTACAAAGAAAGAAGCATTGCATAGAAATGAACACCAATACAAGCTAAAACTGGTTTTTTCCATCATGTTCCAATCATTTCCAGCTCTAGATGCAATATTACACAACTGACATATTTGTAATGCAAGCAACAATACAGATAACTAGCAGGTTATAATTGTGGGAGTCTAAACATATATACATAAAAACTTTGTAATATATACCATAAACTAAATACCTCCATCAGTGGAAGCATTCACTGGCTTAAAATGGCAAGAAGTAAGCAATGTCAAACAGCATTACATCAGGAA
The DNA here is from genome assembly GCF_001605985.2 of Dendrobium catenatum. Lineage (NCBI taxonomy): Eukaryota > Viridiplantae > Streptophyta > Magnoliopsida > Asparagales > Orchidaceae > Dendrobium > Dendrobium catenatum. The sequence goes on along the minus strand of NW_021345501.1, from coordinate 874,145 downwards.
AATGCTACATGTAAAAACCACTTGCCCATATAAGTAGTAGTAAATCACATAATCAAGAGCATCAGTTCCTACATTGCATTTCATAATTAAGAATGCTACTGTAAAGATGGTAAATTGCATCATCAGAATCATAAAAGAACTCCATTGCAAAAGAAAATAATCAGAAAATAATTCAAAATGTTATATATTCCTCGGCATCTTACCATAAATGAAGTTATTCTAACAAGGATGTCGCATATCCAAGGTATTAGTGCATTTAATTTACAATTACAAAGATTTTATCAGCATCATTAACATATGGTCCATATCCTGATTATTTGGCGTCGAATCTGTGAATCCCCATTCTCCATTCATTTAACGTTAAGTGTTGCACGAGGTGTCAAATCTAATTTGCACAAATCTTATTGTGCTTCTCCTAACATGCTATCAATGGTCAACCCATTTTCATTCCTATTACTTCCATGCAAATTTCATATACCTAACATATTAATTGACCTTTCATTATATATCACCTAAGTTTATTTTTCATTAATATACATCAATAAACCCCCACCTCGGGTGAGCAAAAAAAAAATCCATTATCTTATATGCAATAGATGCTACTCATATCATCCCTGAGAAATACAAATTTCTTAATTACCTTTCCAAGTTTTGCCATAAATCCATGCAACACTTAACTTGATTATCATTCCAATCAACATAGCATATCCAATTCAATTAAGGGATTGTTTGGCTACACGTAGGATTTAGTAAATCCTATAAATCCAGATTTATCAAATACTAAGACAGTTAAATCCTAAAAACTGTTTGGCATTCTAGAGATTAAATACAGTTAAATCTTGAGGAATTATTTGGGTGCTTACCACTAGGTTTTAAGTCTCTTGACTCAAATAAAATTTTAATAACACTAAATTGCTTGTTAATATTGTAATTGATTAATATTAATTGTTAATATAAATTTATTTAATTCTAATTTTGATTATTGAATATTATTAATTCTAATTTAAATAATTTTATCAATAATTAGAAAAAAACAAATCATACTTATTATATAAATATCATAATTAATTATAAATTAATTAATTTTCAAATTAATGAAACACAATAAAATTTTATTTCTCCTCTAACCTCTACATGATAAATTGAATTTCCGTGTTATCCACTTGAATGGTTATCTTTCCCACTTTACCCACATGATTGAATATTATTGTAGTCTGTAAAGAAAAAAATAAAGATATAGCATAAATAATAAAAGCCAATAGGAGCGAAAACAGCGTAAACAACATTCTTCTCTTCCTTTGCCCATCTATTTCTATAATTTCTCTTTGGTCATTTTCTATGCTCTTCCTAGAGCCTTTAGGCCTGTCCAGGGCTTGAAAGAGTCACTAAATTCATTGCCTCCTTCGATGACTTTGTTCCTAATAGATGAGAAGTCATGACGGAAGTTCGCTGCGAAGGTTATGATTTTTACCCCTTTCATGCACTTCTCCTTTGACTAAATCCTATAAATCAACCGAACTCTAGATTCACTAAATCTTGATTTAATCAAAATGGATAAGGAATAGAGTTTAAGATTATGGAGGATTTAAAATTGTCATTTTTGTTATTTGGTGAAATTTAGGCTAAATCCTTCTTAGATCCTACTCAAAACCTACATCCAAACAGACCCAATTATTTACACAATTTTCTTTAAATCCATACTTGTCAATGGCAAATAGTACACCATAGGCCAAAAATCTCTATAGAGTCATAGCACACAACACTTTACACAGAACGCACAATATTAAACATTATGCAAAATATTAAAAATTACTAATAAAAATATAGCTAAATATAAAAACTACTAGATTGAAATATAAATCATAATGATAGTAAAAAAAATAAAGTAATGCTTAGGTTCAAGCGTTCAACACCTTAACCTATAAACGAAATTGATAACATAAATAAGCAAAAATTTGGCAAACTTCTTAGAACCGCCACCTAAAAGTCATTAGAAAATTTAATAAGCACATGTTAAACATCATATAGCATTATTTATTCTTCTAATCATTAGAGAATTTGATACTTAATAGTTCATGTAATATTTGATCCTAGTTTTGAGAAAACTATAAATTACATAGCCATTGTTTCATTAAAAAAAAAGAAAAATAAGAACAAAAAAACTTCCATATAAGTTTGCACATAAATTAGAAAAGATATTTAACCAAACCATGATAACACCAAAGAGAAGGAGGTCGAGAGCCCTCATGCATATCTTGTTCTATTCACAAACTAAAATAAAAATAAACCCTAACCCTAATTAAAATAAATAAAATTAATAAATAAAAATGCATAATATTAAAATTAATTTGAAGCTCTAATCAATTAGCATGCGTCATGGGGGCAATGCACTATGCATCATTGCTCATTAATAGCACAAATAGTTTTAGGATCCCGCATGGTTTAAAATTGCGCAATATGAATATGAGGCCCGCCTTTGCGCAATTCCAGTAAAAAACGCCTCGATGCTTACGCCTCGAGTTTTTTTATGAACTGCTCTCTCCCCTTGAGGCCCGCCTCGCCTCACTGGCATGAGGCTTACGCCTCACACTATATATGTTAAAACTTACATAAATCTTGAAGTAAAATGCCCGACATTGGACTCTATAGGAGAGGAGGAAGGGGAGACAGCAGTTCATCATAATGATGATTCAAATGAAGAACCCCTTAGTGATGACAGTGCTGATGACTTATGAGTTCTTATGTGATATGTCATTGCTATTTATTTTTGGAAATTTGAATTATATGTTAATGAAAAGAATACTGCGATTTGGGAAAGATAGAGTTTTGAGTTGAACTATATTTCATGTTGTCTTATTATTGGGATATTTTGATTTCACTTCATATCTTATATTTTTTTATGTTTTATATTATTCACTCATCAGTATATAAAAAATTTATCATTTTATGTTTACGCAATCTTTTGATTTTGAGGCTTACGCCTCAAAACGTCTTGAGGCTTACGCCTCGCATCACGAATGAAAAACGCCTCAATACCCGAATACGCAATTTTAAACATTGGGACCCCGCACTACACCATGCAAATGTCGCTAGGAGTGTATCGCAACATGCGCTATGGCTCATGCCATTTGACGCTATTAACATGTATGCTTAAGCTACATGTTATTATCTTATTAAAAACTCGCTAAATCACTCAACTGTAAACCCAAAAACATATTCTCATTTATAATCCAATATGTTATATAATACAACAACAACAACAATAACAAAATCCCCTTTTTTTTTTTTTAAATCTCCCCACTTTTACCCCGGGTGGTGGGGTCGCGACATGAATCTTTTCTCCATTGTGTCATATTAAAAGTCAAATTCTTGTTTAAATCTAATAGAGAAAGATCATTTCTAATATTTTCTAACCAAGTCTTTTAGGTTGTCTCTACCTTTCTTAACATAAGTCAAATCTAATACCTCTCTTTCCTAACCAAGTCATTGGAAGGCCGCCGTTTATGTGAAAGGCGACTCTCTAATCTTATCTTCTACTGGAGCTACTCTAACCTTTTCACGTATATGCTCATTTCGTATCTTATCTCTAAGGGTAAAGCCACTCATCCACTGAGCATCCTCATCTCTGCCACACTTAACTTAGTATTATGCTTCTCTTTTAATGGCCAACATTCGACACCATAAAGAATTGCAGCCTCACCACATCTTATAGAATTTTCCTTAAGTTTGAGGGATACTTTTTATCACACAACAAGCCCGATGCATTCCTCCATCTTCAACCATCCAACTTGAATTATGCTGATAATATCCCATCTATTTTCACCATCACTCTAACAATAGATCCAAGATATCTAAAACGTGTACTCTATTAATGACTTGATCCCAAAGTCATAATCCCCTCACTAGGTCTATTACTACTAAAATTACACTCCATATATTCGTTTTAAATCTACTCAAGCGAAAACCTTTAGACTCTAAGTTGACCTCCATAATTCAAGTTTACCTTCACACCTCTCTAGTCTTATCAACAAGAAGAAATATCATCAGCAAAAAACATACACCAAGGTACATCCTCTTGCAAATGTCTAGTGAGAATATCCATGACTAAAGCAAAAAAAGATATGGGCTTAAGGCTGATCCTTGATGTAACCAACCAAAATAGTGAAATACTTGGTCAACCACATTGTGTTTGAACACAAGTAATAGCTCCTGCATAACATATCTTTTAATGATTTGAATATAAGCGTTATTATACCTTTCTTTTCAAGAACTCTTCCATAGCACTTCTCTTGGAACTTTATCATATACTTTTTCTAAATTAATAAATATCATATGTATATCCTCTTTATTTTCTCTATATTTCTCCATCAAACCTCTTAATAAATGTATGGCTTCCATAGTTGACCTACCCGACATGAATCCAAATTGATTTTGAGAAACATTAGTATCATGTCGCAACCTATGCTCCATAACTCGCTCCATAGTTTTAAAGTATGACACATTAACTTAATTCTCTATAATTCGCACATCTTTGTGTTCACTTCTTCTTAAAAATAGGAATTAACGCACTCATTCTCCACTCATTTGGCATCTTTTTAGTCTTCAAAATAGTATTAAAAAGTTTAGTAAGCCAAGAAATTTCTTCATCTCCTAAGCATTTCCACACCTCTATTGGAATATCATCAGGTCCAACAGCTTTTCCACACTTCATTTTCTTTAAAGCCTCTTTAACTTCGATATTATTAATACGCCGATAAAAACATAAATCTTTATTTTCATTTAGGGTGCTAAGGTCACTACATTCAATCGTATTTTCACATTCTTCATTAAAAAGTTTAGCAAAATATCTCATCCACCTTTGTTGAATATCATTTTCTAAGAAAAATATTTTTTTATCTTCATCCTTAATACACTTCACTTGAACTAAATCCTTATTGCTCCTATCTCTTCGTTTGGCTAACTTATACATATATCTTTCTCCCTTCTTAGTATCTAATCTATTATATAAATTAATAAAATCTAAGGTCTATATAATAAATAAACAAATAATAATATATAATACATCAAATCAAAGTACCACTTAATTGATTAAAGATTATCAATATAATACCTACTAAAATCATATATGAGATACTGAAATCTTGGTAATACTAAGTCATTTATATATTAAATTAATCCTTATTCTAACTTCTCAATAATTTCACCAGATGTGTCATCTATGATAAATCTATCACTTAGAGATAGCATATACAACAAGGTAATATAATTTAAATATATTTTGTAGGAATCTACTTAACCAATATAAACATATGAAGCTAATATTAATTCTTGATCCAACTATGATATGAACATCATTCATCATCCCTTTGTTTTTTAAATTGCTCAATTAGTTTCCTAAGCAAAAAAATCAAACCTACCCTATCATATAAATAAATCAATTCTTCCACATTAATTATTAATTCTTGATCCAACTTGCTTGTTCTTAAAAATTAGTATTAAAATATTTCTTCTTCAAACATTTGACATCCTCTTAATATCTAGGTTTCATTGAAAAAATTAATCAAACAAAGCATATTTCCATAACCATCAAAATCACAACAGGCAACTCATTTGAACCTAAATCTTTATCTTTATAGATCACGTTCAAAGATAACTTAAATTTCCTTTTTTTCATTAATCAATCTATAATATATCATCATTTTGTTCCTTATAGATCATCTTCAAAGATAACTCCCTCTCACCCTAAAAAAATAAACTAGCAAACACCTGAATTTGCATACGCTACTATAAAATCATTGAGAATGTAAGTTGATAATTTGTTGAATATTTCATCTTCTTTATTCACTAGCCTTCTATATAAATAATCAAAAGATGCAACTTTTGCTTTTCTTAAGGCCAAATTGCAAAACTTCCACCTGATAATCAATGTAAGCTGCATTAGTAATTATTTTATTTGGTACTTTAAAAACATATTTGTTTGCCTTAATAACATTCTCTACCTCAATTCACAACTAAGCCTCCTTTTATATGATGAATTCCTAGAATTCTCCTAAAACTTCTAAAATAATGATATTAGTATAACTAACCATCTTCCCCCACATTGTTTCTTGATTCAACTATAGGATTTAATAGCAAACTATCACAAAATATGAACAATTTATTACCATACATGTTCCACCACTTCAAGAGAAATTATTTATTTTTATTGCTTGTCTAATTTTAAAATAAATATCAATAATTACTATGACATGTTGTATGTGCAAACTTACCCATAAATCACAACATCCTCTTAATTAATATTAACTATTTGTTCTTCAAACATTTGGCATCCTCTTAATATCTAGATTTTATTTAAAACATTAATTAATCAAAGTCTTATTTTAATAACCATCAAAAATCACAACAGGCAACTCATTTTAACATAAATCTATATCTTTATAGATCAACTTCAAAGATAACTTAAATATCCTTTTTTTCATTAATCAATCTATAATATGTATCATAATTTTGTTCCTAGTAGATCATCTTCAAAGATAACTTTCTTCTCCTTAAAAAACTAAACTAGCAAACACCTGAATTTGCATACGCTACTATCAAATCATTAAGAATGCAAGTTGATAACTTGTTGTGAATTTCATCTTCTTTATTCACTAGCCTTCTATATAAATAATCAAAAGATGCAACTTTTGCTTTTCTTAAGGCCAAATTGCAAAACTTCCACCTGATAATCAATGTAAGCTGCATTAGTAATTATTTTATTTGGTACTTTAAAAACATATTTGTTTGCCTTAATAACATTCTCTACCTCAATTCACAACTAAGCCTCCTTTTATATGATGAATTCCTAGAATTCTCCTAAAACTTCTAAAATAATGATATTAGTATAACTAACCATCTTCCCCCACATTGTTTCTTGATTCAACTATAGGATTTAATAGCAAACTATCACAAGATATGAACAATTTATTACCATACATGTTCCACCACTTCAAGAGAAATTATTTATTTTTATTGCTTGTCTAATTATAAAATCTTGTATGTTCAAACTTACCCATGATTCACCTTATAGCCTTGCAAAAGGTTTTTCCTTTCATCTAACTAAAGAAACTCTTCAGTTGCCAAGACAAACATTAGGGCAAGGAGATGAAATCAATACCTGTTCTGGCGGCCTTGATAAGGCAGGAAAAACTGACACACTAGCAACAAGACTAGAACCTGATAAGATGTCTTTAAGGATTCCACTGATACCAAGGAGCAACAGAGTTTTCGCAGCTAAAGGTGATCCACTAGCGCATGTTGAAAGAAGGCGAATCAAACCCTGAAATAAGTAAAATGATGAATTAGGAAAACACAGAAGTATGCAATAAATCACTTAAATCATTCAACCGAGTTATGAACTCAGACCGTGTATGTTGATGTGCTGAGAGAAGCCTGCCCTCCGGAGTTACTCAACGAAATAAGCCCAGCGGTTTGAGCAACCAACCCATGATTGCAAAGCTCATCTAATTTATCAGGATATGAGGCAAATGCCTCAGCTATTCGTGTCAGGCAAACAGAGGCATATTCAAGCACCTATAATTACATTAAATATTAATTTAATAAAAGTTATGATATAAAACATTAAACCAACAAAGAGATGTACAACCTGCTCCAAACCTACAACATAAGAATTCAATAAAATCAATACCTTCGCATCATGATAGTGAAGAAGATTTGTTAACAATGGAACAGCTTCCATTACAAAATCAGCTGCATCGGATGGAAGTTTCTTGCACATATTTGCAGCAGTAGATAATGCTACCCTCTAAGTTGAGTGCCATTAATAAGTAAAGATAATTAATAAAACAAAACATATGGTTGATTCTAAATAGAGTTTAGATATAAAAGATTATGAATGTTGAAAGAAGAGCAATAAAAACGCAGTCAATTACCTGGACTCCTGTGGAGAAAAAATCAAGATAAGAGAGAACAGCCATAAGTGCCCCAGCCCTCAAACAAGCCGTCGGGTGCTCTTGTGAAATTTTTTTAAGAGCTTGAAGAGACTGAATATAAAAAATTGCAAACACTTAAAAGAAAAAACAAAAAATTATTCAAATAAGCATTTAAACTAATTTGGCTATAAAAGAAGGAAACTTCCCTCAATATTATTACAAGGAATCATAACATTTGTGGCATTTATTCCTTCTGCCATGCAGCCATTTAATCATCATTAAAAGGAGCAAGGGAACTTTCCTCGTTCTTGAAGTTGAAATGCTATTATGAATGTGTGGTCAACATTACAACACTACACTGCATGGTACCTTTAAAGGTGAGGTATCCTTCATTATCTTGGAAACCGCAGCAATGGTGAACTCACAACGGGGCATGCTATAAACTAGAAATCATTTGACAATGGTTCTTCCATAGTTCCATTCTAAAAGAACATCAAGAATGGGGAGAAGCAGACTGCTTCAGGTTGGTTTACTCAAGAGAATAATCCTAACAAACTGTACTCATCATCATCATCATCATCCCAATTATTTGACGTTAGCATTATAAATCTTCAATCTCCATCACTTCATGTTAAGTGTTACACAAGAAAACATAATATTCACTTACTTTCTAAATAACATGGCCCTGGTTATTTTATTGCGTTGACAACCAAAGTTGAACCTACATGTATGGACACGACTCTTACTAATTTGGGAAGATTGTTTAAATGACTTATCCTATATTTGAAGTTTGATATGAATTGGAATTTCTTGGTTTTCTATCCAATATGCTTGAAAAGAACTCAAGCTTACTTGTGTGTTTAAAAAATCCTATCAAATTAAGAATACAGTTAGTCTAGCTCTACATATAAATACACTCATATTCAAATAAGAATCATGCAAATGAACTCAAATGCACATACACAACAAGTGTGTGTGTGTATAAAGAGAGAGAGAGGAAGAGAAAAACTTTATGGATAAAGAAGAAATGCCTAAAACTAACTCTACTAACATCCAATGTCTCAAGACTAATCTGGACTCCTTTGTTGCTATATTGAATATGAGCACCAACACCAATAAGTATGCCATGCTGCCAATCCCAATCTTAAAGCACACATCTCATCTATTTTTGGGATCAACTACTCTAGCCTCCCATGAAAATACTTTGGAATTACCATCTCTCCCTCAAGACTGAATATTATGAAAAGTGCTCCCATCATGAACAAAATTATTATTTGGCTTTGTGGATGGAAACATAAGCTCTTATCTTTTGCTAGCAGGTATCAATTTGTCAAATCCAAAATTTAGAATGATCTCCTCTATTGGTCTAGGTCAGTTGTTCTCCCAAAAGGTGTTATGAAAAAGATTAACTCATTAATTGCTAAATTCCTGTTTCACAATAACTCCGGAAACAAAATGTGTACTATCTCTTGGCATAGTACTACTCCTAATGAAAAAGGCAGCATGGATATCTAGTCCCTAGATACTATAAACATCATCTACAAGGCCAAAATGATTGGCAGGATCTATGGTTCTAACTTCTTCCTTGCAAATTGGTTCTCCAATTTCTATGACTCTCTATGGGCTCCCACTCATAGATCTACCTCTCCTCAATGGAAAGCCTTACAATTCATCGCTAATAAGTATAAGAATTGGATGTCTCTTCTCTTGTAGTAAACAGAAATTGCTCATTCTCCTTATATTGGGACCACTGGATCAATGGTAATTTTTTTGTGAAACTGTGTAAAGCATTGGTTCATGAGACTAATTCTAATGACTTTTGGCTACTAGCAGTTGTTCTCAAATCAAAATTGACTGCACACTCAAAATTCAAAGGATTAGCTTTGTATCATCTAGCGATAGCATTCTTTTGTTTGGTAGTGACTCTTCTCTAAGAAAAAAAACTTCCCTTAAATGTCATGAGATCCCGCAGTGATTAATGTGAACTGATTTGGTTCAAGTATTGGTATCAAATTTGCATCTTTTTGCAGGAAAATTGTGTATTAAGGTCTAAAAACCAAGAACATGTTAGCTAAAAAGGGATTAATGGTCAACACTCTTTCTCCTCTCTACTTTTTACAAAAGAGACAATAAAGTAGGAAGCACCCAGACAAGTAAAAAACTCGGACATACTTATAGATAAAATCAAGCATCATAATCTAATGAAAAACATGCAAAAATTATGAACTCATATCGTTTTCCAACTCAAAACTACGACCCAATAAATAACAAAAGCAATGAGTTATCACGCAAGAAGAGGTTCTCTTAAACTAATACAGTCTGAAATTTAAACCTGATCGCAATAATTCACAAAACAAAATGATGAAAGATACCTGCTCCGCCAAGTCCATGTACTCAATCGTAAGCAACCGAGCACAGAAACACGGAACAGCACCATAATGCACTACAGCAGCGCAGGACGACGGCAAAACATCACATAAATGAGTAAGCGCCCTCGCAGCAAGTATCATCACATCAGGATTACTCTCATGATTCAACAACCCAACTAAAACGGGCACAAACGAGTCCACTGAAAAGGATCCTAAAGAATCCTCCGTCCCAATCGACAACAACTCGCACAGCTGCGTCAGCGCTTCGACCTGCCGCCCCTCCTCACCATCAGCCCTCAACCCAGCAAGAATTTTCTTGAGTCGACTACTCTGGTTAGACGAGGACGAACCCGACACGCCCGAAGACGGCAATAGATCATCCAAACCCGCACCCAGTTTCCGCAAAAGTCCCTGAAGGGCACTACTCGCGTTGGTAAAGTTCTGGTGAAGAATCCCGACTCCAACGCCGGTTTCGCTGTCGTTGTCATCATCAGCACCAGCGCTATCGAAGCTAAGTCCTAAGATCCTCTCGGCTTCGCGAGAAGAACCCTCGGGCGGGTCCCTCTCTCTACCGGAGCTACGGCGGTCGCGGCGGCCAGAGGCTTGGTCGGAGTCCATAGAGGACTGGCGAGTGCGGGTAGCGACAGGGGGGTCGGAAGAGGTGTGGGGGCGTTTTGTTGAGCGGGTAGCCGACGAATTAGAAGAGGAGGCCTCGGCCCGCTTCCGGCTCCGCGTTTCCATACAAGAATGGGCTTGGCCTCGCCGTGGTGGCGGCGATCAAGAAGCGGAAAGATGGAGCATTTGGGATCGGCAAAATAGGGTTTTTCGGTGGGGAAGAAAAGAGAAGAGGATAGGAATTGCCGAATTGGAAGGGGTTTGGAAACGATATGAGGGTGTGTGGGAGGCGCGGAAGCGGAGAAGGTGGGAGATATACAACAGAAAGAGACCGCTAGCTGAGGCGAGGCCGATGAGGGTGGTCAGTGATTATATAACGATGCGATGGGCAAGCCGCAAGCGTGGGATTCTCGCTGTTTTGATTGCTCTGCTATATGCGTCTTCCCGGTGAGTGTGCATTTTGGTAACGAAAATACTGAAAAGAGTAAAAATGGCAAAACTTGAAAAAAAGTGAGGGGGCGTTGCGAGAATCGAACTCGCGACCTCTCGCACCCAAAGCGAGAATCATACCACTAGACCAAACGCCCAATTCATGGCATTAAATAGTATACCTGTTTATAATAGAGTAAACATTTGATGTTCACCTCTAGTTTATTTGGGATTAAATTATACCCCCCATCCATGATTTGAATCCCCTCTACTAGAACAATTATTACGTCATCCGACCGAACGCAGAGGAACGTCCGATCAGAGGCCAACATCCGATCGAAGGACAAATCCCACCAAAAAACGAGTTGTACCGAGCAATACCAAACAATAACGAGTAATACCATCATTTGAAGACCCAATACCGAGTTATACCGAGCTAAATCGAGAAATACCGAGTTATACAAAAGTTGTACCGAGTTTTTCCTAGAAAAACTCGGTACAACTCGGTATTTCTCGGTATAACTCGGTATTGGTCTTCAAAGAGCGGTATTTCTCGTTAATATCAAATAATACATAGTTGTACCAAGCAAATACCGAGTTTTTTGGCGGAATTTTGCCTCTAACCGGACGTTCCTCTACGTCCTTACACCGGACGTAATAAAAGTTCCCTCTACTATGGCATGAGTGCCTGACCTCTTAGTGGGGCAAAGCAAGTGTGGGCTCGATACTTGTGAGTGGTCTCGCTAGGTTCCACCGATAGATTAATTATGTCGCCAAGCGCTCCCATTAGAATGACAGCAACTAGATACCCCTGTTCCAAAATAAAAATTTGAGATATTACAATATGATTCATAAACTTCGAAATATTCATATGAATTTTCAAATATGAGTATTGTTTGAACATCCCTCTTTAGAATATTCTTTATATTTGAACTTAAAAGCTCTCATCACCGAATAAATTTGGTTGTCTTTGTAAAGAGATGAGATTGAAGAAGTGGGCCTAGGGACCTGAACATTTAAGAAGAGTGGGATATTATATATAAAAATAAATGGCCATGAAAAATGTATAGCACTATAATCAATGTCAATTATCTTTAAACAATTGAGTGAGAACTTGATTAAAATGCTAATTGAATGAGTATTACAAAGGCATGTGTTTAAAAACAAAAGGGAAATATTTTTAATGAGATTTATTTCGTTGAATATATCACATTTTCAAAATTTTATGAATATCAAATTAAAATATTATGAAAACTTCTATTTTTTAAAATTTAAGCAATTGAAAATAATTTATCATTAAAATACATTGTTGATAATGTTTTTAAATAAATCTCAACCTTAGCTAAACTATTTTTATCCAATTTACAATATAGTATTTCTTTTATAATAAAATTTAATCATTTATTAAAACATTCAAAAAACAATTAATAGGAGAATTCTTATTTTTTAGAATGATGAAATAGCCATCGACAACTACTATAAAAAAGGTAATTTTATTATTATTTTTTTCAGGCTTGGAATATAAATATATCTATATGTCATATATGATATATCACCTTGAAATGCCCAAATTTTATACAATTTACACCCCTACATATAGACTTGCCAAAGTTATTGTGCCCTTAAAAGGATACTAATTCCTAAGACATCTGCAACATTGAATTGCTCTCATAAAGAATATTATTTTTACAAAATAATGATGGCATATCAATGTCTTTTCTGTGCCCAAATTTGATATAAAAAGTTTTCCAATATTTTATATACTGATTTTCAGATTTCTCTGTTTATTTAAAAATCTAGACGGCATAAATCTCCAAAGATACATAGGCTTCATTTGAAATGATTTTTCACTGTTTTCTATAGCAGCTCCCTAATAAAAAAATTTTTAGTTCAAAAAATTTGAATTAAAAAAACCGCTTTAGAAAACAATAAGAAAATTATTTCAAACGAAACCGTAGGTATTATTAATGCAAAGATATGATGCTATAAATCATTCTTATACGAGGATCGAGATTACATCAATAATCATCATTAACTTTTATAAACATCAATCAAGCTCATATATTAATTAATATGTAAAGAAATGTACATTTAGAGGCTAAACAAATAAGAAATATTATTTTAAAATCACATACATAATTACTAAATATATAGTGACCGCACATTCTTCATCGTTGTCACCATAGTTTCTCTACAGCCTTCAAATCTTCTCACTCCTTTTTCGACTTCAAGTGTGCGCTCCCATCATCAATGCTAACACTTATCATCAAGTTGAGAATCAAGCTCCATATTAAAAAATACTTCAAGAAAAAAAAAATTAGTATCTACACATCAATGGGAGCATCTCCAAAAAGTTTCAACTAATCATTTTGACAAATATACAAGTCAAAGTAAACTTTTGAAATTAACAAACAACAAAATGATAGATTTAACAAAATTATTGCTTATGAAATTTGCTAATCATATCAAACAATCATATTTTATATGAAAAAAAAAAAATCATAGAGATGGCCCAAGATGTTATCAACATTGACAAATAAATTTAAAATTTTAAAAATTCATCATCAAGATATTTGTAATTAAAAAATCACTCAAAATCAAAATGATAGAATTTTGCAACAAAAAACTTATGGATAAACATATAAATGCACATGATAATCTAACAAAAAAAGGACCAAAATTCTGAGTACATAAATAAACAAGAAATTTGCTATAAAAATCAGCAATATTAAAAAAATTTCGGTGTTTTTGGGGACTTCGTTATCATCTCATCAACAACACATCATCGCATCAATCATCATCTCTTGTATGTGCCACACACAATTTTGAGGGCAATCGACTTCACAAGAGGAGAAAATCAAAGCCTCAAAATGGAGTAAGAAATTCTCACTTGGATCCCAATCAGTCCAAACGGGAACACTCAAACCCTATTCAAGAAAAAGATTGGTGCCCCGACAAATAAATTATAAATCTCAAATGTCATTCATAACTCCACACATACAAGGACAGTTCTATAATCTCAATAGAAAAGCATGAGAGACTACAAGGGGGAAACACACTACCTATTTGAGATAATATCAAGCCTCCATATGTATGAGTAATGGAGCCTACGAAGGGGGAATGAATTATGCACCATGTCGCTTTTAAGAGACAAAAAACTATATCCAACAAAGAAGGGATTAGGTGCAAGTATTGTCCCCTCCAATATTGGGGGATATTTAAACTTAAAGGAATGAATAAGAGTTGCACGTATTAGGGAAGAGAGCTACAAAACTTGAAGATAAGGGTTACATTTAATCTTTCATTATAAATCATAATAAATAGATGGTTGAAGTTATAAAATTTAAGATGGGAGTCACACTCAATCTCCATTAGGAAGAGTATTAAATATTAGAGAAAAAGAGTTTAAAATGTAAATATGTGAGTTACAATCAATTTCTATGCATGAAGACTTACCATGATGTGATCAAATATATTATTAAGAATAATGATTACAAAAATTATCATGATGTGACATACAATTAAGTTTGCATATCTCTCTTTTTTAATTATATATATATATATATATATATATATATATATATATATATTTACCTCAATGACTATAATGTCTGAAAATAATTGGGTAAATGATACATCATCAAAAAAATTCATTCGATCAAAGATAAACTCGATACAATTTTTGAATTAGAAATTTAATTAAATTCAGGAGCATCTGAACTCTGATTTCAATAAACTTATAGTCCAAATGAAGTTCCCAATAAGAGCATCTAATGATGCCAAAAGTAATTCAATTCAAATCCAAACAAGTCCAAATCAAGCATATGAAGTAAACTTGAAAACTTTGAGACATTAATTTATAGGCTAAACAATATTCAAATCTTGTATGCTTATAGTCAAATCGAGTGTCTCGATGGAGGAATCTAACGAGTCTAATATCACTCAATTTTAAAATCATTAATATATTTAAATACGAAGAAAATAGTTTATGATAAAGGGAATCAATATGAGCCATCTAATTAAGTTGTTTAAATATTTTCGTTAAAATTACCTAAATGTATTTGAGAAAATTATAAATAGATACACATTTTTCACATGAAGAGGGGTGAACTCAAATTTTAGAGAGCCAGAAATATGAAAAAACTCTAAAGCTCCACCCAACATTTGACGTCAACAATCACTGCCAACCACCGATAATGCCTAACAATAATTACATGTTCGTCATCTCCAGACCACCATCGCTAAACTATGATCTCCTAAACACCATTAACTGACCACCATCAAACAACCACTATCACTAAACTACAATCTCCCAAACACTATCACCTACCACAATCTCTTAACCACCATCTCTCGACTAAAGTCTCCCAACTATTGTAGCCTGACTATGGTCTCCTAACCACCATCGCACCATTATAATCTCCTAACCACCTTGTCTGATTGTTGCTTACTAACCTTCGTTGTCCAACCACTCCTGCCCGACTATGTTATATTGACCATCGTTGCCCAACAAACGTGGCTTAATTATTATCTCCTGTCAACTTTGAAGCCAACATCATCGACGTGCACCATCACTTATAAAGATGATGCACGTTATTGACACCAATGTTGATGCTCGTCAATTACATTGCCAGTTGTGGCCAATATTGTAGACACGAGCAATTTCCTATGAGACCTATACACGCCATGGATGCACGATATCTCCTATATGGCTGATGCACACTTTCAACACACGTCTTCATCTATAATGTTAATGCACTACATCAACAAAAAAGTTAACGTCCACCAACTACATCGTTTGTCATCGCTCAGAATGTTGATGCACTAAATCATCAATAAAGCCAATGCATGCTATCGACACTAACTCTAATTCTCAATAATCAAACCAAGATTATATTGGATTTATTGATCTTTGGTCTCTATTTTCAAAGAAAAGTGATTGAACATACCTCAAACGGTCACTTAAAGATAACTAAATTTCCTCGAGGCTCTTCCAACTTCTACCCTAGAATTCATCATCCACAGTTCATATCTCATATATTGTATCAACATTACTCCCAACTATGCAAAAGTGTCCATTTGTAACAAACTACAAGCACTAGTTGAATAGTTTAATTGTGCCAGACCTTGTTATATTTTTCTTTTTTAGGTTATTTCACATAAAAATTATGACATCTATAGAAATTTTTTATTTGTGTGTGTTAAAACTTTGTACAAAGCTAAGATATCAATTTCTTTCTGAAGCGTCATGAATATTCTAGCATGCAACAATTATAACTAATATTGGAGCTTATTGCTCTTACAAAAAACAAATAATTTTATTCTAAATCATCACCTATCATCTTTATTTGATGAGAAAATTGTAATTCTTGCATCACCATAAAATTATTTCAATCAATCTAATTATTATATTTATGACCTGTCAATTCCGTTAGATCATGACATCAAGAGCTTCAAAATGATAGTTTGAAAACTGGTCGAATCATAATCAAAGTTATTTCAATCATGGTATGAACCTTATTCAAAGATTATTTGAATATAGTTTGATTATTGATCAAGGTCTGAAGATGGTTTGAGCATAGTTCTATCATGGTTCAAAGATGTTACATTTTATTTTCTTCATTTGAGTCATTTTGTTACATATGAAAATGTATGCTCTAATCATGCCAACAAGAGACATAATAATGCTCGAATAGCATACAGAGACGGAGGTAAATGGAGAAATTGATTAGACAATTTGTGATTACTAACCTCATTATTGATGTTGAGAGATCCCCATTTGGTCATGTCTTTATAACTCATGAACATCGGTTATCCGGGGTCCTGATTTAGCAATTGTTATCAAATATAATAAATGATGATCATGAGAATATGGAATACTCCATTATGTTCAACATTGGAGGAAAGAACACCATATTTAGAGTTGCAGGGTTTGCTTTGATTAATGGGTCGAAGTTTGGAGAATTCCCATTTAAGGAATTCCAAAATCTGAGAAGCAATTGGTTGCTTGAAAACGACTTACCTGGGAATAAGATCATAAAAAATATAGACCTGGAGAAAATTTTCATGAAACACACTAAGGAATATTATGTGTAAAAGCTTGAGTTAAATTTTTTGCAGATGGCATCCACCTCAATCATAGCAAACATAATATTATTTTAGTTAAACTTCTTAACTTGGTTGAAGATGATGAGGCATTTTTGGGATGGGGTAAGCTAGCATGAAAGAAAATACTGAGAGAACTAATGAGGGATATAGCGCACTATGAGATATGCTAAGTCCCTTAAAGATACAACATCAAGGATGTTGAGATGGAAGTGTAATAAGGTTCTCAAAGAAAAGAATGTTTTGCCATTATTGGTCAATAAAGATGTACGCATTTATCATTATCTCAAATTAATCAAAATATTTTTTTTATTTGTGTGGTAGATCTTTAACTCTTACTTTGTTCATTGCAGGTAATTGTTCATCGTATGTTGGTACATTGAGCTAATTTGGAAGACGTCCTTAAGTCTATTATACATAATCTTAGTCTGCCCAGCTAGAGTTATAAAGAAGTGTGCACAACCATTTTTAAGGAAAAGCCAACGAGGTAGTAAAATCACAATCATCTGTAATTCATATTATGCCATCCTATGAACAAGAGAAGGGTGATAGGAACGCTTGTAGGAACAAGAGTTTTTTTGTTTTTTGCTGAATTTGAATTTCAGCACTTGCAACAACAGATTATAGAGAAGAACTTGAAAGAAATAACCAGAAATAAACATCTTTAATTGATAAAAGGTGAAAGAAAACAAATAAGATATAATGGATCCTCAATTGGAGAGGATGATCCGTCTCTCCCAATCTCTAGCCGGCGGCTAGAGCCCAAACAAACCCTAGGAACTATCCAAAATTCAGAAAATATCAATATAGCCCTAACCCTAGACAATCTCATCTATTTAAAGCATACAAATATAACGCCGGTTTAAGAAACAGCCCCTCCCTAAATCAAAACCAGCCTAATCCGCCCCCTTCTCTTCAAGTAATGGGCCCCATAAGGAAGCCGACGATTGTCTTGGCCGCCTAGAGTAAACCAGCCCTAGGGATGGTTTAGCATGCCCTCCTTGGGTTGATCCAGCCGGTCTAACAATACCCCCCTCCCAAAAACCCACATTGTTCGTAAGTGGAAAGACAGCCAACTTCCTCATTATCACAAATGGTGAGAACCTGAAAAGTTTGATCCTTACATTTGTGCCCTGATGTATACCTCTCATCACATCTGAAATAGAACACCTTCGCCCTCTTCTTCTGTAACTCTGTTTCTATGAGATTCTTGAAGTTGTCCCCAGTTTTTCATCGTCTTCTCCTTTGGGGTCTCCCGAAGAGTACCAGGTGTCAGCACCTTGGGTGCCAAAAATGTGATGGTCATCCTATACAAGCCTCATGAGTTGCTGCCTCCCGTGCCTCTGATCCTCCATTAATTGAGCTAGCTCCATAGTCTCTTCCAAATCACGATGCCTCATCACTCTAATTGTCGCTCGAAACTCTGGTTGGAGCCCTTTCATAGAGTTCCCCTCTAGTACAGTATCTGAAAGCAGGTCCATTCTGCAGCTAGGTGCTAAAACTGCTAACGATATTCCACCACTGTCTTCTCCTGCGTCAGGACGAAGAATTGCTCATAGAAGTCCCCTCCTCGGCTTGCTCAGAAAAGTTCCAACAAGCAGTCATTAAACTCCCTCTAGGTCCTTATGGGTTTCTCATATCCCTCCACTGGTACCAGGCCAACGCTTTCCCCTCCAAGCACATCCCGATTATCATTAGCCTCTCCTACTCCATCAACCTATTGACGGTAAAATACATTTACACCATGTAGATCCACTCAAGTGCATCATCTCCCTCAAAAACAGGAATCTTGAGTTTCCTCACCCTCAGATCTCCTCCGTCACCCCTGCTTCCTCCAAAGTTTCCCATTACCCAAGGTGGTGGTTCGTCCCAATTATGCCAATCATCCCTTCTCCGCTTGCACCCAAACCTTTCATCACAAGCTCACCTTCTCCCTTCAAATTCAGCACCCCTTCAATCATATTCAGCACATCTCCTTTCAAATTCGACACCTCTTCAATCATAATCAAGTCCTTGCCTTTCAAATTCAGCCCCTCTCCTTTCAAATTCTACACCCCTCCACTCATATCCAACCCCCTCATGCCTCTCCACATGCCCTTCACCCGACTCCTCCTTAGCAATAGACCCTAGGGGAGGCATTTTATCTGCTCCATCCAAATCTTCACCTCCTGATCATCCCTTTGTTTGATTGACTTAGGGTTTTACCCACTTCCATGGATGTCGGCGACTTCCCTCCCCTCCGACGGCAATGTTTTGGTTTGGCCCTCGAGCAATTTCTTTAACATCTCCTCAAAGATGGAAAATTTCAAGTCGATCTTCTCATGGACGACTAAAATTTCATTTTATAAATATGAAACTTGAGTTTGGAGATCTAAAATTTCAAATTTCATTTTTCTGATATTCCTTTCCAATTCTTCCACCTTTTTTGTCACCATAGGTCCTCGGATCTTTGTTAGACTCAAAAATTAGGATTTTAACCCCAAAAACAACAAAGACGACGGCTCGAAAGAGAAATATTGCAGCAGGAATCAGTCCAAACATCCTAAGACACCGCTCTAATACCAATTTGATAGGAAATGCTTGTAGGAACAAGAGTTTTCCTTGCTGAATTTGAATTTCAGCACTTGCAAAACAGATTGGAGAAGAATTTGAAAGAAATAACCATAAATAAACCTCTTTAATTGAAAAAAGATGAAAGAAAACGTACAAGAGACAATAAATCCTCAATTGGAGAGGAGGATCCGTTTTCTCTGAATCTCTAGCCAGCGGCTGGAGCCCAAACAAATCCTAAGAACTCTCCAAAATTCAACAAATATCAAGATAACCCTAACCCTAAAAAATATCATCTATTTAAAGCATACAAATACAACTCCGATTTACTAAACAACCCCTCCATAAATTAAAACTGCCTAATCCGCCCCCTCCTCTTCAAGTGATGGGCCCTACAAGGGGGTCGGCAGCTGGCTTGGTCGTCTAAAGTAAAGCACCCCTAGGGCTGGTTCAATCGACCCTCCTTACGCCGGTCTAACAATCACAAAACCTATAAAAAAGTAATATATTTATAACTTCAATAATAATAAATTAATTTAAATAATTTTCAGTTTTTCACACATATAGTCTAATAATTTTTTCCATCTTATTTTGTAGTGATGACCGTAGAGTTTATGCAATGCAATTATCAACCTAATTTAAAAAAAAAAAAAATACATCTTCTAACAGCTACACTGGATTGCCTATAATTCTACATAGATCATTAATATGCAAATTTATTTCACAATAATGTAAATACATAAGTCTATTTATTATTTTCGACATTATTTTTTGTGCACATCTATTATTTCATTAATGCAATATATATATTGTGTTATAGCTCTTGAATTGCACTATATGTTATGTATGTTGTGTTAAATCTCTTAGAATGCATTATATTATGTTATGAATTATTATCTCTCTTATAATATGTTGTGCAGTTATTGTGGTTGCACTCATTTAGCTGTATCAACATTATAATCTATTATGTTATAATTCACATTCAAACATTCTTTGAACCTATGTCGAACCTTATTCGAAACTATATCAATATATTTTCAAACTATGTTCAAAACTTGCTTAAGCTTAATTTGATCGTTCTAATATGATTCGATGTAGATTCGAATAAGATTCAAACATAAACTCAAATATAGCTAAAAATAAGTTCAAATCTTGTTCGAACGAATAATGGCTACAACAATTTTAAATAAATAAACTATGGTCAAAAGTGGGGGTATTATGATCCGAAATAATTTTTTTGATACATTTCTCTAAGAAATAAACAACGAACAAATTTTATTCAATTATTATTATTATGGGGCATATACAATAAAATTTTCCTAAATATATAAATAACTCATTATTCTAAATTTAGTCAACCATCAACATTTAATTCTTATAAAAGCTTAATTATTTTTTCTCCACTTTGCAACGAGAAGAGTTTTAGAAATGGAATTACATACTATTTGGGTAAAAAAATAAATAGAAAAGCATAAATCAAATCAAACAAACACCACATTTAAGTGGTGCCCACAGATATTGAGATCATCTAGGTTTTAATTACGCCTGAATCTACACTGAAATGGAAGCTTAGCTCCACAAGTCACCTAATAAGAAAAAGATAAAAAAAAAAACGTTACTTCCTAATGACAGCTCAAAGAAGCAAGCAATGCAAGTTTAGAATGCATGTAATTATGACCTTCTACGCTGTAATGGCATCTTGCAAACAGCAAAGTATATAAGATATTACTTTTACAAACAGATCATACTCAGAAATACTATTTCAGCTGAATTTTGACTAGTCACAAGTCACTAGCATCAACAGCGAGAACTCTGATTTTGAGTGAAGATCACTTGGTAATCAGATTATTGACTAAGATTGAATTCAGATGGAAATAAACAAACTGAAAAACCAACTTTTGACGCAGAATGAACATAAATAAGAAAAAAAACAAGCCAAACCTGATTCAAACGAGATCATAGTCGAATAGCTTTGAGTTGATCTTATTCTGAGGTTAAATCGGAACATTACAGTGCAAATAAGTAGGAATCAAAATCAAAAGATCTTCCAGAAAGTTGCAGACGTCAAGATGAAAAGTTGCATTCAACAAACTTAAGCTGCATCAAGTGGATGATCGATTGGTTTAGCTCTGGAAGATAATATTGAAGGCCAATGATTTCTGGTTTCAAATTTCGGCTTGTGAAAAAAAATCTACTAACAGGACGGCTTGTTCTAGAAACAATTAGAGTCCTTTGACCACCTTGTCAAGATCTCTTGCTAAGACCATGGAAGAATCGATGCTTCCTTCTTCGGGAATGCTTCTGAGATAGCTTAGAAGTCACAAAAGGAAAAAAATGAACCTGTAAGAACAGTGACGGTAAACTTGTTATGGATTATGGTATAGAACTCTTAAAATAGTGCACAAAGTAATCCATAAGTGGGGCATTTAACTTGAAAATGATGCAGTTAGAATTGTTATTTACTCCTATGTGCCTTAACAACTTCTTAACAGAAGGCAACATCCAGAAGTATATGATTCACATATATGAACCAAATCAAAAGCAGTTCACATACCCAAAAAATATGCACAATTACTGTGAGGGTAGAATTCCGCAACATCTGACACGGATTTTGCGGATAATAAATTCAAAGGCAAAGATGCATGAATCTCAAAGCACCAAGAATGGTCTGAAAATAAGCTTAGCAAGCTGAATCGAGGAAATCCAACCGAACTTTGGGGTTTGTGTGGGGAGTAGGCAGTATGTAATGAGTGTGCGTATGGAGTATCAACCTGGAGGCACACGTTCTCCTCCTAATAGATGCAGATGACAACCGCGATCACCATGGTGGCCTGCTTGTGAAGAATCTCAAGGTTTTTCTGATAGGAAATACTTGAGTTCGCAAGTAACCCTAAGGGTAATACTTGAGTTCGCAAGCAAACCTATCACCAATAGGTGAAAAAAAGCGAGAATAGCACAAAATCTGGGAGAAATAAGCACAAACGATAGATTGCAATAAGAAAATTAAAGCCAAACAAAAACGGAAACAAGATACAAGAGATCCTCAATTCGAGAGGAGGATCGTCTCTCCCAAATCTCTAGACAAGAGAGTCTAGAGCCCATTTCGCCAAAGAATCTTAATAGAGAACAAATCAAAACATAACCTCACCCTAAAACATCTCATGCTCTTTAATACATAAACTTTCATAATCTAATCTCATTCCCAAGCACTAGCCGCCACCCCACCCCCCCTTCAATTTTGAATTCAATTGGCCTAGTGGGGCCCACTATTGTGGGCGGCAAGAAGCAAGGAAGGCGGCACTTGTCCGCCTCTTGTAGACCTGAGCCGACTGGGTCAGTTCAGGTTGAACCGGCCTAACGTTGTCACTTCCAAATTATCCTGAGATATGTAGCAAGACTATTCGTTGTAAGACTTAAAAGAAAAAAAATTGCAAAATTCCAAAGTATGCCCAAAAAAGAGAAAACCTAACTTCATATATTTTTTATGGCATATGAGCAAATATATTTATAAGTACAATAGTAGGTTTACCTGATAATCTAATATAAACTACACAAAAAACATAGGGCAAAAAAGGAAAATCATGTTCATCCTTTTAGGCCCAATAATGAAGGATTCTTAAAGCTCTAGAGTTCACTTATGCAATATAGGATGAGATGCACAATGAAAGAACAAAAGAGTCGCAATTCGCAATATGATAACTCTCAACTTCTATAAAATGTAGTCACCTTAAATGCAAAAATAACAAACATGATTCTTTCATTCCAAATAATAATGTAATAATGACCCAAATGTGAAATTTCATGAGAAAAAAAAAAACTGAGAAAAATAAAATTTAACAACGGTTAAGATTCACAGGATAAAAAAAAATGGCATCCATAACATATGATAACTTCAATCACACAAATGTACAGTAAGTCATTGAACAAGTTAACAAAAATAACCAGGATAAAAATCACCAAATAAAAGATTTCTCATATCAATAGGAAGAGATACGTCCCCAAAAGTAATTATCAAGGCCTACAAACACTAGAAAGAATTCACATCCACAATATACAAAAGTTTAAGAGGGTTATTGAATCATTAATTGAATATTACATGTCTTATGGGTTCTATTTGTAACACAAGTACACTTGCTTTCAAAATCCATCAAATTATGGTCAAATACAATAATTTTTATGGATTCCAGCACAAAGGAAAAGGGAAAGCTGGCAATCAACACATCGAAAACTAAGAAAAACCATAAAGGAAGGTCCTGCTCGGGTGCCATAGTGCCAGGTCAAAGGAACCAAAAAAGGGAATCGTAGCTATACTGTGAAAAATAGAGGTTACAAAAGGAAAAGCTGCGAAAGGAAATGTGTTGCCCCATATATGCACTGGTAAGAGGTATATGGGAAGACAGGAAGCAAAGCAACAGTCGTAAGAAGAAAAGAACGAAGATGATAGTAGAAAACAATAAAAGTGGACAACGGGAACAGCGAGAAACATAACTCAGCAGAGGGATGCACAAAATAGTGGGAAACTACACAGTAACAACATGAAATAAGTAGAAAAATTTATGCTCCACCCAATACTTCTCAAACTCAGCAACTGTTGAACTGAATTTGAACAGAAAACATACTGCATTTCGAATTCTTGGGTTAACACAAAAAACTTGTAGCAGTGAACTAATTCCAGTAAGATAATTCAAATAATAGAGAATGCATCTCATGTATTTGATATCTACCATCAATAATGGACACAATCTTATTATCTATAATAGCTTTAGGAACAAGTTAAGTAGGCCTATTTATTAAGGTGTTAGATGTGAATTTACAAAGAGGGGATGGAAAGAGAGGAATCCATGATACCATCAGTAGGTTAATGAAATGAAATCAAATTAGATGCGTTGAAGATTAGACTGATAACAACGTTTACCAGGATTTCTAATTGTGAGCAGTGGTGACAATGCAATGTAATACTTTATATTTGATACATCATTAAAAAATTCACTCAATCCAGGGTCATCTAAACTCTATTTTCAACAAATTTACAGTCAAATTAAACATCTCAATGATATGAACCCAACAACACCAAAAGTGATCCAATTTGACTTCAAATGCCTCTAAATGCTTATGAAATATAAATATTTTCAAATGACTTTAAAATCTCTAATGATGGCTATGTTGATAGAAAATCTCAATCGGAGGGGACCGCAAACTTTTAAAATATCTCTCATACTCATAAAATATAAGCATTTAAAGTGACAATAAGGTTACCCCGATGATGGTCGTATTGAATGCAAATCTCAATCGGATGGGTTAACTCTCAAAGACCTATTAAAGATTTAAAACTCTACATTTATCAATGATATTAACATATTTAAAACTGAAATTAATTATCAAACACTTGAAGCAAAAATCAATCCACCCTCCACAACAGTTTGTTGAGGTGGACAAGTTTGAAAATCACTTCAGCTCACAAAGAGCGAATGCCTAGTCGAGAATATCACTATAATTCATTCACAAATTATCTCTTGTCAGTAAGAACATGACATGTGTCCTCTAAACTGTGATTTTGCCACCAAATGACACCACAAGTAAACAATTATGATCGGGACCCTCTAACCGGATGATTTTGTCGTCAAATGGTACACTAAATTACGGTCATGGTTAGTATATTCCCCAATGGCTTTAAATCATTGATTAATAAATCAATATGGTATGACTGATAGAATACAAAGCCTTCTATTAGCTAAATTGGATTCAAATTTATCCCCTCAGACAAACATTCACCACAAGTCTACAAGGTACCCTTAGACAAAGCAACTCATGACTGCCGACAAGGATCCTGTTAGGTTCCACTTGAATATTCCAAGTGATTCCTATCGGATTCTTGCCAAAACACAATTATTCCACTGTTTTCAATAGAAAACAGCCACCAAACAGTAGAAAAACTGAGAGAATAAGGAGAAAACGTTGGAGCCCGGACCGGCTGGGCCGGTCCAGGTTGGGCCGGTCCAGGCTGGACCGGCATAACAGATCCTTCAGTCAAAGGTCAGATTGGGTTGACTACCTCCTCTGACTAAGTATACTAGAGATCATAATAACCCAGGACGACGGAACCATGGGATCTTGATATGGTTCATCTTCATTCCCCCCATCATCCACTTTAAGTGCACGGTGATATAAATTTCAATTTTCAAATATCAAATTCTACTGCTACTATACACCATATACTATGTATCTGTTTAATGACTAGCCTTAATCGAAAGTTCTCTCTCATTATCGGAAGGGGTAATTAACTATAGGGGCTTGCGCCTATAAGAACCTGAACTCAGATCATAAAGTCCTCATAAATGAGGGCGAAATCTTATTATTGACACTATCTCTTTAAAGAAGTGAAACCCAATCACCTTAATTTGCATGGTGTAAGATGACAATAACTATAGGTTTCAGCGGGCTTATTGTCGGTTCCATCATAATGTTTTAGCAAAAAAGTGCATTCTTGTAAGAATTCAACTCATTTAGCATGCCAATCTCCTAATTTATTTTTTGGAGTATAAATATTTCAGAACCAGATGATTTACATATAGGAAAAATTCCTTAAACAACAAATTATGCCTATAAAATAAAACTGAATGTAAAATAGCATAAAATTCTCAATCATAGTAATTGAAATATTAATATTTTACTTCATTTAACTTCTCACTAAAACAATGTACAACTTGACTCAAAACTCCTCAAATTCCTATGCTAGATGCATCAAACGAAACATCATAAATTTTCTTAAAGTTGGCTAATATTAGTGCCTCCTCAAATTCCTATGCTAGATGCATCAAACGAAACATCATAAATTTTATTACAGTTGGCTGATCTTAGTGCATAGGTGCATAATTAAATATTTCCTTAATGTCACACTGAAGGCAAGCTCAGAAAAATTCTTCAATGTAAATTCCCCTTTCATAAGGCAATTAGTGATTTATGCCAACAAAACCCACTTATAAATAACAGGTAAAAATAGCAAAATCATGATAACTCTAAATATCGTCATATTATAAGTTATGACCAATCACTAATCACTTTAACCTTATCAAGATCAATAACTAAGCTATCAGTGTACTCTATAAATCCTAAAAATCTAACAGATGTGGTGATTGAAAATCATTTTTTTTATTTAGATACAATTCTTATATTCCAACTTCCCGAAGGCTTTTCCAAAATGTTCTAAGTGCCCTCTTTAGATTTGTTCTAAGTTAAAATATATTTAAAGTATACAACAAGAAATTTTCTCATAAAACATCGAACATGGTTCATAATTGTAATGAAAGCACTCAAGGCGTTAGTTAATTTGAAAGGCATCATTAATTATTCATCTTAAAAGCAATATTCCATTCATCCCCTTCTCTTATCCTTACTTGATGGTAACCACTCCTGAAATCAATTTTTGAGAAAATAATAACCTAAAACATTATATCTAACACATCATATAATCACGATATGGAGAATTGACACTTGACGGTGATTTTAATATTGCTTAACTATCCATACATTCTCCAAGTCTTTCTCTTCTTAGGTGTAAGTAATGTATGCCAACGCATGGACTCATACTCTCACTAATTGATTCTTTCCAAAGTAATTCATCGATCTATCTTTTAAGTTCAAACTATTCATAAAGCTCAATTTATTATGTGATAAACTAAGCACTGATGGATGATCCATGAACCAAATCAATAGCACGCCGCATATCCATAAGTAGTAGTAATTTATCAAATAGTTTGTTAATGCACTGTTCCTTAAATTCATCAAACGTTGATATACCCTCAGTCATCTTGATTTTCAAATCAACAGCAATCAAGCATATAGATTACTCCTTTAGCTCTATTTCTCTATCACAAAAGCATGGCAGCTTATAAAATGCAAATGTTTCTTTTGTTTGTTTGAAGGACTTGAATGTTTTAATAGGACTCTTATTTGGCAGGTTTAAAAACTATCCTCCACCCATTTACCTTAAACGCATAAGCACTGGACTTTCCAAAATATGTCACATCTAAATCATACAGTCAAGGTCAACAAAAAATGATGTATGATATATATAGATAAGAAATTACATCATATCTTATCATTAAAGGTAGCAAGTTCAATGAGTACCAAGCATCTTTGAGTTACTGAAATTGCAAACTTATATACCTAAGCTACTTTATACAGTTATGGGTGCAATTTAGCCTTTAATTCACGTGTTCAATGGCAATTTTGGAAACAACATTCATATAACTTTCACTATCAATAATAAGTTTATAGTGTTTCACATTGCTTAAAATACATTTGCAATATTGAAATTATTTTCCAATCAAGTTCCACCTAAGTATGGAAATAATGCCTCACATGACATCAAAAAAATTCTCAAATTAAGCATTTTCAAAAGCATTGATCTCCTTGTTGAATTCATGCATATCTTCTCCTTTTTCATCCTCATTCTCTTCTTCTTCAACATTAATATGTAAGTTTATACATGTGCACTCACTACAAAGTGACCCCTTATGTGACATCCAAAATAAGACTAGCAAAAATCTTGGATCCAAAGCAATAGCTACCAACTTTTCTTATGATTCTTTATCGGTGGTAATGCTACAATTTTTAGATGCAATTGTTTTAGTTTGATTACTTAAGCAATAATAAGTGTTCCAAATATATGAAAGGATTCTTCAAGGCGCAAGAAATTTTAGTAGTTATTCGAAATTAAAACAAGTTGAAAAGTTTGCTCAAACGGATTACCGTTACGTGGTGTCCTATCTCTTTTTAAGTTCAAAGCATCATTTTTTTAACCTCATAAATTTTAAAACGTAACAATAATTCTTCAACCTTGTTTATGTAATAGCTGCAATCCTGGTAATTTGTTTCAATAAGTTAAATTCATCAAGTATTTGATCTTAGTAGAATTAACGATAGGTACTTTTCTTTTAAAAGTTGTTTTATTTCAGCCCATTTATTTGTAGGCTCTAGCTCTGATCTCTCTCCTTCTCCCCCCATACTCATCTAGTACATTTAAATTTGCCAAGTTAGTTTGAGTTTAACAAGCGTTGCCACTCACTAGAAATCATTTATCAAAAAAAAAAAAAACAATTTATCCACATACATTAGCGAATTAGTAAAAACTTCATGATTTAGATTTCAAGAAAAAAAGACTTCATAATTTATTCTCCCATTGAATGTAGATGCATCAACTTGGTGAAAAAGATCTACTTTCCATGCAGCTCAACATAAAATCAAATCCAAATAGTGAGAAAAGGTTCAAGATGATTACGATGATGATTCATTTTTCATCTAAAACTTAATACAGTTACTTTGGAAACCAATACTATAGGCATCACAAAATCATTATCTTGTTGCGTTAACAGGGACACCACATTTAGACTATCTTGCTCATCAATTAAGAAAAATAAAAACACCTCCAGAATAACATGCCAAATAAGATTAATGTGCATCAAAACTCTTAAGTTTAATCAACCAGTTAAGTACTAAAACATTATAAAACAGCTACTCATTTAGATCATCAGTAAAGGCATTATGAATGAGAGTCATCATATTATAGATCCACTCTTCTCTGTGACAATGTCAAACTAGCCATTTGAATACATAACGTGGGTGCTTACAATGTTTCACTGAATCTTTCTTTGGACAGGACCAATTGATATTGAATTATGAACGCTACTTAAAAAAGACCATCGGTTGGCTACATGAAATAATTGTAATTGTTCATTGTTCAAAGATTGCTTGTAAAAAAATGAATTAGTTCATGGAAAAATTAGAATAGCATTAAAAAAAACAATTTCTCATTTGTAATAAACCAGCTATAAAATTTTTGTTGATTCCCTCATCTCATCATCATTTCATCCATTTAACAGTAGAATCCAGCAGCTTGTATGTCAATTGAAGTTGTTATTTTCATTGTTTCACCACTTTTAACATATTTTCTAAATTCAACCTGGAATACTTTCAAACATTCAAAAAAGAATTTGGAAAATCCAAATTACAAATACATTAGATATCTGATATCTGAGTCTTAGATCGGAGGTCATTATGCTTGCATAGCAACTCAAGCCCAAATAAATCTACACTTAAAAGACGTTGTTACAAGGAAAGAGGTGTTCATCTTTACAATTGCTCAAATGTTAAGGGAACATATTATAAATGCTACTGCATACAAAAGTCAGGAAAAATGAGCACGATTGCAGATTCTGATCATAAGTAACCATTGAAGCAAGTGAAACTGTAGCATAAAAGAACTCACCATTTTGAGAATTCAACAAAAGGGAAATAATTCTTTATATGCTTTACATAGCAGAACTAACCTTGGAATTGTTTCGAAGGCCATAGTTAGAAAGTAAAGAGGCGTCATCAAGAAGCTTCTCATTATGATGACATAGGCAATAGTTAGCCCAGACATGCCTCCTGTACTTAGTACAATAAGATCTTAGTAACAATCAAGTGGTTTAATCGCATCAAAAACATAAAATCATAGGATTGGGAAAGATGGGAAGAAAATATAGGAAATCTATTGCTGGGAACATTCGTGCAATATAGACAATGAACTGTGTCAAGTAAGGCCCAAAACATAATAAGTTGCTAGTATTAACGGCAGGAAAGATAATGAACTACGCAATGTTTAATTTAAAAAAAAAACAATTAATAAAATCTTAAATCCACTGTACAATAATACCATGATATATGCCTGTGACCCATTTGTCCTTGCTCGATCTCATTCGTTTTCCTTTCAACAGCCATTTTCAAGTCCTTAACAGTGGATGAATTTAGAACTGCAATATCTGGAAACAAAAAAGCAAACAAATAAACTTTGAGGATAAATTTATTTCTAATTCATACAAAGAGAAATACTGACCAAAATGGGTGTTGTCCATCTTAACAACAGTTAATTTCATAGCACTGCCAAGCTCCAAGTTGATTAAAGTTTCGACATCTGTAACCGTGGGTTTCTTCGGAACGTCAGCCAAAATTGGATCATCGAGTAGAGCTGAGAGCATCGACTGCAGGCGAGCTCTCTTGGTGACGGCGTTGCTGTAAGCAAGAGCCTCTTCGCCTTTTGATCCCGACTCCATTCTATCGAAGAAGCAAAGTGAGAGGAGCGTCGACAGGTGAAGAGTCGGGCTGAAGAATGTAGGAGGGGTGATATGGGTAGGATAGAATTGATAGATTCTTATTCTCAACGAGGATACAACCGCTTCGGTTGAAGTCTCAAAGAACAAAGATTGAAAGATGTATGATTTCAACGCTGAATAGCTTGCCGCAGTTCAAACGGAAGATCCAGAGAGCAGAGAGCAGAGAGCAGAGATCAGTTGATTGCTAGGGTTTCGAAGTACCGAACGCATCCGGCATTATTATTACTCGTCACATTGTACTTTTTAAAAAAAATACATAATACAGCCATACAGGCTCGATTATGTCATAGTGTCAGTTTACAGTAGCTTTTCAACCCAAATGGCCACTGATATAGGTTTTGAGTATCGGTGTCAATATTTGACATAGTCTGGAAATTCAATTTGAATTAGATTCAAAAATTTTGGATTAGGGTTAATCCGGACCCAAAATTGGTCGAGTTCGGGTTCAATAATTCGGCTCGTTTCAAAAATCTGGTTAGGTTCGGGTTGACCCTTTGACCTGAAATTGACCCGATTTGACTCGTTCTTACCCGAAAACTCGTTTTTGACCTGGAACTCCAAGATATACATGTTTTCGACCGGTTTTACCCGAAAAAATGGAGTTTGACCTGAAAACTAACAATTTTTTTCACGGCCCCAGATCATTCGGGTGGTCATGTCGGGTTGACCCAAACCCAAATCATGTCGGGTTTTGCTCCAAAAAAATTGACCCGTTTGCAAAAATGGGTCGGGTTCTGGTCCAAAAAATTGATATGAATAGTCCTTGGCCAGTTTCGGGTTCGAGTCAGTTTCAAGTTTGACCAGAACCTAACCCATGACCCGAAATTGACACCCCTAACTTTGAGTGAGTAAATGGATACACATTTATAATAAATGAGATTTTGACTCTAGAGAAAAAATATTTATAAAAGTGATCTCACATAGTGGGATAAAGGCTTCATTTGGGGCAGCTTTCTTAGAGCATCTCCAACGGAAAATCTCATTTTTCACTCCAAAATGTCGTGAAACTGCAAAATGCCGTGAGATTCATCTCCAATCGAACTTCATTTGTTCACCCTTTTGCAGGTAACGGTTGCCTCTTCTTTCCCACGGCGAGTTCGGTTGAGAGGTAAAAATAGCGGAAATGAACAATGCAATGCCAATAATGGCGTCCCACTGTTCACCCGCAGCCAAATAGCAAAAATTTTGAGGTTCGGTTGGAGCTGGCCAGGAACGCCATTCAAGCGTATGGAGTTCGGTTGGAGATGCCCTTAATGTTTTCTAAAATAAATTTTTAGTACAAAAATTTATAGTTCAAAAAAACTTTGTACTATAAATCTACTTTAAAAAACAGTAAGAGATGCACTTGTCTAGTAATTTAGAAGGATGTTCCTAGCAACATTTCATAAAAGCAGACACTCGCCCTAATAAATCTCACCAAAAGAAGCTCAATCATGGAAGCATATTTAATTGAGGAAGTCAACAGCAAGGAGGAACAATTATTAGGTCCAATGATCGGACGTAGCTCTACGTACGGTCACCACTGAGTTACTCGGTATTTACTCGGTTTTTGCTCGATATTGCTAGGTATTGCTTGGCAATAACGAGAAATACCGCTATGTGAAGATCAATATCGAGTAATACCGAGCAATACCGAGTTTTTCTAGAGAAAACTCGGTATTGCTCGGTCTTGCTCGGTATTACTCGGTATTGCTCGATATTTGTCTTCACATAATGGCATTTCTCGTTATTACGATGAGATGCTCATTTCTTTTCTTAAATAAGGTATTAGCAATTAAAAAATCATAAGCTAAACAAAAATCCAATATGGTCTTGCCACCTTCATTCGTCGCTCCAAATCCATGGCCACCATGATTGCTTTTAAAATCAATAATGGCATTTCTCGTTATTGCCGAACAAAATTGACAAATACGTGATTTTGTGCGTGCTATGTGGCGCGATTTAGTGCCGGCTGAACGTAGCTCTACGTCCTTTCACCAGACCAAATAAAAGTTCCTCAAGGAGATACCCGCATTATGAGAACTCATCCTAAATGAATATTTGACTATTTTCCCCCATAGAGTTCCCCTCATCTAAACTATAGGAGAATTACATATACACTTATCAACTCGCCATAATAGCCTCATTACTACAGGTGCTCATAAGAGGCATTAAGAGAACTAGAGCCATATCTGAGATAATTGCTCCTCTATAGCCATTAAGAGATTTATTCACACATCTATAACAATCAAATCATAAATTTATTATTTTTTCATATTAATAAAACTATTTTTTGAAAATTGAATGTTAATATATCAAATTGCATCGATCAACTTAAGGCCTTCCTTTTCCTGAGATATGCTTCAGCATCAAAGCCCTACATGGGGCCCTGATTGGGTACCCAGGCTTTACTCGGATGAGCTTTGCCCACCCACACCCACCCATGGTGACTTTCGGGATGCCATACCCACCTATACCCACTCACTTTCCATATTTTTTGAACGTAGTCTGACACTAATTGATGGCCTTGAGGCTTGCTGCCCTTTGCTCTGATTGCAAACTTTCAAAATGCATATCATAATTTATCGTAGTCGCAGCATGGTTAAGTGTTGCACAGTATTTAGTAATGATTGCAATAATATAAGATGTTGAGTACCCACCCATACCCACCCACAAGGTCATGGACGTACCCATACCCACCCATAATGGGTATGGGTGGGTACATGGGTGGGTGTGGGTATGGGTACCCAATGCAGTGCTCTGTTCAGCGCTCTGTTTAGCATACTGTAAGTACCATGATACTTTGAATGGCCTATGTAAATCTTATATTTCTAAATTCTTAATCAGGATCCATATTTGAACCAGTTATATAAAAACATTTATATCAAAATATGTTAATTAAATTTTTTATCATTATATATTTTAAAATATTTTATTTAATTTATGATGCGTGCATTATAAACAAAACTAAGGACTTCAAATTTTATTTTAAAATTTATCATGACTAATTTTTTATTATAATTTTTTTTTATATTACACTCATCTTAAAGCATAATTAAAGCCTTTAAAATTTATCATAACTATTTTTTTATTAAGACATCATGACACAAAATTTGTTTGATTATATTTAATTTCATAAGTTTATTATTGCAATTGAAATTGACATATATTATCTATGAACTTAACCATTATTTTCGATTTGATTATTGTTCGGTTCTTAGATCTATAGTAGCCAAATATGATTTAGTGAAATAGTTTTTTTTTTTTTTTAAATGAAGAACTTAAGGGGGTTTTCTATATGAGCAAGTCAAAAGGGATACATTAATATGGTCACAGAATAAAGTTTTTCTTCATAGAAAATATTTATATGGGTTTGAGCCAGTCAAAGAGATGCATCAATATGGTCTATTTCAAGAGGTTTAAAGAATAAAGCTATCTACTTTTGTATGTTAACGATATACACATAGCAAGTGGCAATATTGGTGAAGATAACAAACTTAAAAGCATCATTGAGCCAAATGAGTACTTGAGATTGATATTATAAGGGACATGGAGAAATGGCTATTTCACTTGTCTTTGAGCAAGTATATTTGGAATGCTATAAAGAATTTTAGAATGGATAATGTTCAATATATTTCATCTTATTTGGTGTAAAACTCTGATAATTATGAAAATAATTTTAAAATGAATAACTAATTTTTTGTCTGAACTGGAGCATTGCGGCCCTGTGCTTGAGAGTGCAGCAGCCCCATAAATTGATGCTACGACTTTGAAGGCTTTGAACTACAGTAATTTTAGATTTAGCATACAGCACAGTGATGTTGGTTTGGAGCATCGTGGCGTCAGACATTAATATATATACACCACCCACTCCCTCCCTCACTCTCGTTGTTTGATTGATAACGAAAGGAAAATACGAAGAAGAGGGGAAGAGGAGGAGAGAGACAGAGGAGAGAGAGAATCATTATGGGCTTTTTTCATCCATTGTTTATGTGATGAAAATTATTCTGCCCACATTAAGTGATAATACTCTTACTATTGTTTTCGATGGTTTTGATTTATACATGTTTTTTCTCTCCTAAATCTGTAAAAAATGCATTCTATTGATTTCATAAGTTTTTATCGTGTAACTTTTAATATGCTACCGACTTGATCATCGTGAATAATTTCATATGATTTTATTGTATTCTTACTGGGTAAATATGGGTATAAGAATTTCTATGTGAAATGAGTAGGGAAAAATGTATACTAAAAGCAGGTTAAAAATGATGTACTATAATTTTGATATGATACTGAAGTGTGATATGTATTGAAATACTTAATATAATTAATATGTATTGAAAAATAATATTGATATTGATCTGATAAGAATACTGACATGATGAATATGATAAGATGAAATAATTAACATATATGTATAGAATTGGGAAGCCGGATGATTGATATGAAATAGCGTAAGGTATGGTGAAATAATATATTGATTGATATCATATATATGATATGATAACCCAATGTGATATCCTTAAGATCCACATGATTTACTGATGGGAAATATAAGGAGCTAGAGATTGATACACGAGTCAAAAGTGCATGAGAAAGATCTAAGTGATTAATTGATTGAAAATCATAAGAAGATGGAGACTGATACATGAGTCATAAGTGTAGGAGCAAAATTAAGGTACATGCATCTGAATATCTAGTAAATGATAAGAGTACTGATAGTATTGATATACGATAAATAATACTAATAAATGATAAGAATATTGATACAAGTTCTTTGATAGTATAATTGATCAACCGATAAGATAGAACGAATGATGAGATTGATTGATTGAATTATGATGATTAAATGATAAAGACAGTTTGATCGATTTATTAACTAATAAAAATTAATGTAAATGTTGTCACACTCATTGACGTATATTGGAAGAATTACATCTATCTTGCATTTTAATCATTTAACTAAAGCTTACCAATGAACAACAGAAAAAAATATGATAACATATTTTTCTTGTCTGGAGCCTTATATATGTCATATGATCCTTAACTTTTTTTGAAAACATGTAAAAGCACGTAATAAGAACATAGCCCAACAAGTAATTAAAATCTTACAACTAAAATCAATACAAAATAAAAAAGAATAATATGTTATAAATTATATAAAGAAATATATACACATTAATGTCTATACTGATTATCTGCATCAATTTATCATTCTATAATTCATCACATCTCAATTCATTACATCATTAGTCATAATAGCAGCAACAGTCAACAGTGTTAACCAATACCGTTAAATAGTATTCATAATAGTAAATCATATTATTGTTAGTCACAATATCAATAATATAGTGTTCTTAATAGTGTTCGTATTAATATTCATATATTCAATGAGTGTATCTTAAGAATATATTGTTTCTGCACTTATGACTCCCAATTGTCTCCCTTGTAACTCTCAATCAATCTTTTCCTTATAACTCCTATTAAACTACATGAATCAGTCGCCCCGACTCCTTATAACTCTCAATCAATATTCAATACTTCATTTAAAATATAATAAAATCATATCAAATTATTTAGAATAATCAAAACTATAACATATCCAAACTTGCATGGTGAAAGCTTATGAAATCAAGAGATAACACATTCATGATAAATTTAGGAGAGATAAAATTCATATAATTAAAATTATTGAAAACAAAAGTAAGAGATTAGTCACCTATAACTAACATAACAAAATATGTAACATGCATGACTAATAAATATGATCCAAAGATATTTCTCTCTTCTTTGTTCTTCACCTCTTCCAATTTCTTACTAGCTAAGCAATTAAGTGAGGGAGTTGGTTGGGTGAGGCAAGAATACACACACACACATTGTTCATGGCCCAGCATTACAGTGTTCACCAAATCAACGCCAAAGCACTATACTTCAGAATTTTTATATTTTCCAAAAAAAAAAAAATTTACATATTTGAGTTATTACACATGTGATATGTAATAGACTGATAAATCGATACAAGTGACTCGTACATAATATAAGTACATATATTTATTTATTTATTTCCTTACATGATTTATAACATAATATTTCTCTTTTTGTGCATTAGTTTCAATTGTAATATTTTAGAGATTTTTTGGGATTTTTATGCTCATTATGTGATTTTATATGATTTCATGTAAATGTATGGGTTTTGTAGTGTGAGGCTAGACAGTGATGTTAGTTTAGTTTTATTTCTAGGTCTTTAGTTATATATATATATAGTTGCCTCTTGTGGCTCTTATATATGTTATTTTGGACTTTTGTCTTGTAAATCAAGATGCAAATATTGACAACATCAATGTAATTTTGTTTTTAGTTATTTATATTTTTTTTCCAAAACACAACACACAAAATGCAAATAGTCTGCCTTAGTTGGTGATGATCTGGTTATAAATAAATATCGATTGTTAACTGAAAATAGATAATAATATGAATTAAAAAAAGAAAACATAAATATTAAAAAGAACATAGATTAAATTCTTCCATATTAAATCATGAGGCATGACATTTGGTGTGCGATTTCTACACTAAAACCTTGTGACTAGTGGTGTCAATATTCGACACGACCCGAAAACCCGATTAGAACTCGACCCGAAAATTTTGGGTTAGGGTCAACCCGAACCCGAAACGGTGTCCGGTTCAACATTTTGACCCGTTTCAAAAAACGGGTCGAATTCGGGTTAACCCTTTGATCCGAAATTGACTCGAAATTGACCTGTTTTTACCCGAAAATCCTATTTTGACCCGGCAACCCTATATTGACCCAAAAAAGAGGATATTGACCCATTTTTTACCCGAAAACTAGTAATTTTTTGTTGGAAACAGATCATTCGGGTCATGTCGGGTTGACCCGGACCCGAAGCGGGTCTGGTTCGGGTCCGAAAAATTGACCCATTTTAAAAAAAACGTGTAGGGTTGACCCGAATAGTGCTGGGTCAATTCGGGTTCGACCCCAACCCGACCCGTGACCCGAAATTGACACCCCTACTTGTGACTTCATGCATTCTCATTTTTTCTGCAATATATCATTAAAACATTTTCTTGATCGGGCATGAATCTCGAGGCAAAACTAAGTTGGAAACATTCGAAATTAAAATTGGGCTCATTCGAACTCTGATTTTAGCAAACTTACAATCAAACTGAACGTCTCAAAAATACGAACCCAAAGACACCAAATTCGGCTCAATACAAGTCCAAATGGTTCCAAATCAAGGACCCAAAGCATCGTTGGAAGATTCAAACCACAATTTGGATTGCCAAACGTGACATTCTTATAGTTGAATCGAGTGGCTCGACGAGACGATTCTAACGAGCCCAAGATCACTGAATTCCAATGTCACTAAGACGTCCAAATGTCTAGAAAACGGTCAATGATCAAGGGAATCAACATCGGTCGTCCATACAAACTACTCTAAAAATACCCTTGATCTTCCTCCTATTTACGAGTCATGCCACCCTAAAAAATCTATAAATAGAACCCCCTCCCCCCCTCCTTTCTCATGAAAGGGGACCCCTAAGCCTAAGAAAAAAATAGAGAGACTGAAGAACGCTCTTGCCTCCTTGACCACATGACGCCCTGAGTTCCGCGGACCACTACTTGATGCCCTGAGCTCTGCCAAACCACCACCTGATTCCCTGAGTTCCGCCGAACCACTACCTAATGCCCTGAGCTCCACCAGAACACCATCTGATGCCCTGAGTTTTGTCGGACCACCACGTGATGCCCTGAGGTCCATCGGACCACCACATAATGCCCTGCACTCCGGCGGACCACCACGTAGCGCCTCGAGTTTTGCCTGACCACCACTTGATGCCCCGAGTTCCGTCAAACCACCACCTAACGCCCTGAGTTCCATCGGACCACCACCTGACGCTCTAAGTTTCGTTGGACAATCATCAGAAGCCCTGAGTTTCGTCGGACCACCACCTAACACCCTAACCTCCATCAGACCACCACCTAACGATCGGAGTTCCGCCAGACCACCTACCGACTCCCAGAGTTCTGTCAGATTACCACCCGACGCTGGAGTTTTATCAGACTTCCTCCCGACGTCGAAGTTCTATCGGATCACGACTCGACGCCGAAGTTCTGCCAAACCCCCATCGGACTACCAAATGATGTCCAAATTTTCAAGTAACGCCGGACTTCCGACATACCACCTAGTGCCGCCAAACTTTCATCCAGGTTGTCACTAGATTTCAACCATACAATTAACATTTGTAATCTGATCGCCCTTAAGAGCGAGTCAGCCCACTGTAATCTACTCGAAGTCTACTGGAATCATTTTCAACTGGGCCAGGCCCCGTGGTTTTTCCCCTTTCCAGGATTTTCCACGTAAAAAATCTTGTGTCATCTGTGTGTGAACTGGATATCCGTACAATGCTAAGACATAATATTCTAACTCTATCGCTGTGTATATTCTAGCCCGCAACAATATATAATATGAAAGACCATTTTTCAATAGAAAACTATATATATGCAAAAATGCTTGTTTGAGTTTTTTTTTTTTTTCTTTTTTTCTATATTCTCTTTAATGTAATATAATATGAGAGTGATTACAACCATTGTAATTAACTATCACATATATTGGCCATTATAATTAGCATTACGACTTGGTTATGAAATTTAATAATGAGATGTCCTATAGAATTTCAAACTTTTTGGAATAAGCAATTTCTATTAATTATAATTCCAGTACTTACTACTTAGGGTGGCCGTCAAGTTAGGCTTCGTTTGGAAAGCTTTCTTATTCTTTTTAAAACAATTTTTTATAAAAAAATAGTAAAAATATAGTCCCAAACAACGCCTTAATTTTGTTAAAGTCTTCTATACAACCATGATAGATATTGCTGCTACTATCTTTTTTTTGTGTTTTCCTTTCTATTTTGTTTGCTTTTTTATTTTACAAGAAAAATAATATTTGACTGATGCCTTAGCATATTAATGATTTTATTATATTATATGCAGATAGGGAGTTTTTACCAATAAATTTGTGAGAAGATATTAATTATTTATATTTTGCTCTCATCTAAAAGTAGTTTTGTGGACAATGAGAATATTTCAACAAATTTTTTGTCAGGATATTTTAATATCATTTTTTTAATATTTTATTTACACAGTACTTTTATTGGTTTTGTACCTTTGTTTTGAATAATGTTATGTGATATCTGTTAATACTTTCAGGAGATTTTGAGAATTCATTAAGAGACTTTAGGCATTGTTGTTGTTTGCTTACTGAGTTATATATTCACTCTACCTTGCTTGATGATTGACTTAAATTATTCTTTTTTTTTTTTTCTATTATATTATGGTGTTATTAGAGTTCTTTATGATTTTTTTTTATAATTTAAATTACTCATACGATTTTGGTCTTAATTCTTAAAGATGAGCTACGACTTGAGCTTCATATGGTTGACCCCTCCCTCCGCCAGCGCTCCGCCCGCGCTCGCGCGAATGCGCAATGCGCTGCTGCCGCTCCGCACTGCGGCGATTTCGGGTCACGGTTCCGGGTCGGGTCAACCCGACAACCCGCAGGGTCGGGTTCGGGTTCGGATTTTC
This sequence comes from Dendrobium catenatum, assembly GCF_001605985.2. NCBI lineage: Eukaryota > Viridiplantae > Streptophyta > Magnoliopsida > Asparagales > Orchidaceae > Dendrobium > Dendrobium catenatum. The sequence continues at coordinate 833,413 of NW_021345501.1, read as the reverse complement.
GACCTGTTTGCCTAACCGGGTCGGGTTAGGGTCGACCCGTTTGAACCCAGGTCAGTTTCGGGTCCGACCCGAACCCGACCCGTGACCCGAAATTGACACCCCTAATCTTAAAGATGAGCTACGACTTGAGCTTGCAAAGCAAATTATGAGTAATAGTAGTTTTTTTTCTTCTTCTTCCGAGCTTTATTTTGATTTTTTTTTCCCCTGAAATAGCTATATCATAAGTTATATTCTTTGCATACTAGCTGACTGATTTGAATCTTTATCTTGCATGCAATAGTCCAAAAAAATTAAATACAAAGAATTTATGTACTCATCTATCATCTAAGGCTTCGTTCGTTTGTGACTGATTTCTTATTGTTTTTATGAAAAATAATTTTAAGAAGCAGTAAGAAAGTCGTGCCAAAAGAAACCTAATTTCTTATCAAAAAAGGATCTCATGCAAACTTTGAGATTGCTTTTAACGTTAATTGCAGTTTACTTTTGCTTTTGTTGCCTCAACTAAAGTTCTATTCTGTGCAATAAAGATGCAAGGAATGGAGATTATTTAATTAGTTTTATTGTGTAATGTTGTGTGGGAAGGACAAGCTGTCGAGGCTTTTGTATTTGAACACAACCAAGGTTGAGGTGTGTCATGCATTTATGCTCTATGTCTTAAATTTTGTAATTTTTTTTTTCTATTTTTCATTTTAAAAATTCTTAAATTTTTAAAATTTTGATGTATCTTTATTCTCTTTATTACTCTCACATGCTTTTTGCGGGATCAAAATTCCCGCAAATATTATTTTATGTGGTGTTTTATTGGTAGCTCAGTGTAAAAGTAATAACTTAATTTTTAGGGGTGTCAAAAGTTGACACGACCCAAAATCAGACCCGATTCGAAATCAGACCCGACCCGGAACAATTCGATTTCGGGTTGACCCGACAACCCTGGATCCCTCGCTAATCTAGCCTAGTCGATCGTCGGGTGTCGGCCTAGCCCGCGCTGCCACATGCCAAGTGCCAATGGCTTTGACCGTCAGCCCCATGTCCAACTCCAGCGAGCTCCTGCCTCGCCACCCTCGGGTCAGAAATCCTAATCATCTGCTGTCCGCCTCCGACCTCCGACCTCTGCAACCTTGCCTCATTCGCGGTTCGCCCCGCCTCTGCAACTCTGCTAGTCTGCATCTCTGCAACTCCAAGTCCTCTTGACCTCGCCCCGAACCTATGCGCCCGGAGGCTCACGCTGTCGCGCGATTCAGCGATAGCGCCTGCTGAAGGAAGCCAAATGTTCATGTTCGCCGGTTGGGACGGGTCAACCCAAAAACCCACTCGGGTGAGGTCCGGGTTGAAAATCCTGGCTAAATTAGCTAAACGGGTCGTGTTAGGGTCAACCCATTTACTCTCAAGTCAACTCGGGTTGGACCCGAACCCGGCCCGTTGACTCGAATTGACACCCCTATAAATTTATATTTTCATTTTTATTTAAAATTTTTTTATTAATGTGATATATAATGGCCATTAAATATATAATTAACTATATTTAATCTAGGGCAAAATTTAAGAGTTTTGAGTTATATTCAAATTTGGCTTGAACTCTAAAATAAATAAATAAAATGGCTTGAGCAATAATGATAATGATTGTTAGGTACTTAGGTTATCAGATTTTCAAAATATTGAAAATATCTTGGTAGTTAGTAGGGTGGAAACGCAATTTAGTAATTTATTGTAGGGTTGTTGGATAGTTTGTTAGAGCAGTTGAGGGGTTGCGTATCATGTCGGATTGGTGAACAAGGTGGTTCAACCGGTCAAACACAAGGGCTTAAATGCAAATATAAACATTCAGTTTATTTACACTTTAATTAACTCTATACTTTACAAGTGACAATCTTGCAGTGTACCTGCTATTTTGAGAGCTTTTTAATGACACAATAATTGTCTATAATACAAAATATAATTAGTATGAATTTAATTTTAGGATATTCTTATTTAAATTTGATTAGAATTAATTTTAACTTAAAAAAATAATTAAATTTAACTATTAATAAATTAAAATTTATATTGTACTTATTTTTTAAATAAATTTTGTTAACTTTTTGCTTTGTTTGAGATTATGTTTTTATTGTTTTTTAAAGCAACAAAACTACTGCTTTTTGAAGTAGAATTAAAAATTTTATAGTAGAAATCTGCCTTAAAATTTTTTTTAAAAAAATTGTCCCAAACAAGAAATTAGCTCTTTAAGAAAACAATATAGAATTGTTTTAGTATGTTTATCAATTTTATAAGTGAGCTTGAAATTAATAATATATTTTACATCTGCCTTAAAATTTTTTTTAAAAAAATTGTCCCAAACAAGAAATTAGCTCTTTAAGAAAACAATATAGAATTGTTTTAGTATGTTTATCAATTTTATAAGTAAGCTTGAAAATACTAATATATTTTAACGATATTTTTATTAATATTTTTAAATAACTGGCTCACAAGCTAACAAGTCGAGTCAAGGCTAGCTCAAACTTAACTTGTTAGCTTATTGAGCTCAGCTCATAAGTATTTATTGAGTCGAACTTGAGCCAACTTATGAGTCGGCTCCACTACATTCCATTATGTTTTGTACAATGACTATGTCTATTAATTAAGCAAGTTATAAACCAAAAGGATAAACATATTCAATACTTCATCTACATCACCACGAAGACCATCACCTCATAGTAATATTAAATGATTATGCTATAATATTTCATGCCATGAGCTCTTCAAATTGTCTCTAATCATTTTATTATAAATAAATTGATAAAATGAAAAAATTAGAGAGCAATAAAATAGTTAAACTAATCACAGATATCAAATAAAAAGAGCTCATATATATGTATATATATATATTGCTGTTTATTTTTATTAAACTAGAAGCATAGCTAATCATCTTTAATTTCTTATTCATCTTCTTATAATTATGACTTTTGTATGGAAATAAATTATATTATAATATTATAATAAACATTTTATGATGATAATTAATAGAAGCACCCCTAATAAAAAAAGTTAATTTGTACCATCACTAGAAAAAGTTTATGTTCATCACCATTGGTTGGATTTAAATCTAATATCTTACTTGCAAGATTAACTAGGTTATCACAGAGTAAAAAGGGAAGAGAAAGGTAAGATACTGAGTTTTAAGATTCTATTTATCTTCATGAATAGTAAGATTCACACAAGCTTAAAAAAAATCCTCTTAACTCTTTATTTATAGGGTCAAGGTGTTGCAAGGCTATACTTAGAAATAACAAAGTAACACAACGTTTAATTGTTATAGATTAGACATGTGGATGAGACTCTGGTAAATATATGTTGCCAACAGCCTCTAGCTTGGGCCCTTTTAGCAGGTGCCTTTGGTCATCTTTGACAAATGCTTTTGTAATATCGTAGAATTGTAAAATGAATTAATTTAAAAATATAAAAATTTGGTTTGTATTGTTACATTGCTGAGCTGGAGAGCATAGTGGTGCTATATTCTCTATTCTATAATAACTTAGAATTCTTCATGCAGTGCATCAATGCTAAGCACTAAATGATGTTTATATATATACAATATGAAATATCCCTCATCATAACTCAAAAAGCCTCATTTCATTTGCCTTGCCGGGGAATAAAGGAGAGAGGGAGAGAGGGGGAGAGAGAGAGAGAGAGAGAGAGAGAGAGAGAGAGAGAGAGAGAGAGAGACTTTTGAGATTTTTTTGTTTGTTGCTTCGGGTTTATGTCTTTCCTTCTACATCTAGTAGATAATCATTTTTAGTCAGGATATATTTATAGTGATTGATTTATTTATTTATTTTATATTATGACTATTATACATATGCCATTTTAAGCTTGTATCAGTTGTAAATATTAAATGATATATAAATATAATTATGCTTCCCACTTATATTGCATAATGTGAGCTCTAGTTTATGATTAAAAGATTTAAAAATATACAATTATTTCAATTTAGATTCTTGGGCATAACAACATGCATATTGATGAGTACACTTGATAAATTTATATGTTATGATAATTATAAATGATGTGTACATAATGTCTATTATTATGATATTCATGATACGAAATGCTTGTAAGAATAACAAAAATAAATGAATTGATGTACTATATGAGATAGATGTGATTGATATTAATCTGATTAAGAAGACTGATGATTGATAAGATAGATGATAGATAAGGCTAATGATAAATGAAACTTATGACTGATGATTAATAAGATTGGTAATAGATAAGATTGGTGATTGATAAGATTGATGATAGGTAAGACTGATGATTGATGGATGATGGGACATGATTGATGAGATCAATTCCTAATGGGTTGATCATATGACTAATGAGACTGATTCATGTTGGGTTGTCCTCAGGACATATAGATACATGATACAAGGGACATGATATGAGATATAATATACAATATATATATGATACAATATATGAAAGATATAGGCTACAAGACATATGATATATGATACAATTGATATGATTTATTGACTGATTGAATGATAATAAAAGCATAACTGATGATTGATGTGCAGATTGTATTGATATGAATACATAGTATACGAGCTGACCACTTGCATAGGAATTTCATATTTTTATTATTTTTCAATCAACAATCAGAGCTGACCACTTGCATTCATAAAATATAAATAACATAAAACATAATTTTATATCTTTTCATCAAATATTTACACCATACCTCAAAATAATTTATACAATAATCATGACGATCAATCATAATAATTAATTACTAAAATAATACATCATAACTATAAAAAAAGTGAATGACCCACAGATGAAGTAACTCAAGCATGCAGCTCACAATAACCTCAATCTACATGTTCTTATCCTTACCTGAAAATATATAAAAATCACATAATGAGCATATAACCCAACACGTAATCAATATCTAGAAATAATAAACATATAACTGTAAGAATAATATCTTTATCTGTAATATAATTCATAAAAGGTCCTATCCTATATAGATCAATCATGTCCCCGTCATATATCATATACTCATATTAATACCTTATATGTCTACCAGTATGTCAATCATCCAATCTTGTCAATCAGTCTTATTAGTCATTAATCATCATTTACATATGTTATCTATATATATCATATATATTAATAATTGTTATTTCTATATCTATAATATCATGTATGTAATTATGTATGCTATTATATATGCATATTAATGTTGAATTCAACATGGTAGGACATTAAGCTTTTAAAGTAGTATTTTCATCATTTTATATGTCATCCATCTATTTTATCAATTCATCAACATCATCAATCAATCATATCTTTCATTATTTTATTAATTATTTATTTTAAGATGCAGTAAGAAAGTCGTCCCAAACGAAGCCTTAGTCAGCTTAATTCAAATTTGGACGAATAAAATATAATTAACTTTAACAAAAGAAAGTCTAATAATTTTAATCTTAAAAATATGCATTAAGAAAAATATTAAATATTTTTATTAAATTTAAATATGGTGGCCGTGGAATAAATAACCTCTACATTAATTAATAACCTTTATATTTATTTTTATGTCACTTGCTTATTTATATTATTTTTATTGATTTAACATTTTAAAATAAACATAATTTAATTTTAATTTGATTGATTTTACAAAAGCAACAACAAAAATAATTATAAATAATAATCAAACGATTACTTTAGCAATGAAATCAAACTAATCAAATAAGACCAATTCAATTCAATTTATTGATTTTATCAAAACAATGCAATAATTCAGACATATATTATTACACTTTTGGTTCGGCTATAAATTTATCATATATATTTATATTTACGAATTTGTTCTGGAAATTTTTAATTAATCTCCATATTTGATTGGATAAATTTTTAATTACATAATCAAGAATTATCATAATTTTTTTTATCAATTATTTAATGTTATTATGTGAGGTATATATTTTTTTTTTTTGGAATTAGAATTATCCTAGATTTTTATTTTTATTGTTGATATTAATTTCCCTTTTTTATATATTTATTATATTTCCACTTGGTATGAGAATTCTCAGGAATACAGTGTCTTCTCTTCTGAAATTTCTCCATCTAATTCCCCAAAAAAAAAAAAAAAAAACCATCTGTCCCATTTGGCACAGGATTTTGTTAGGGATTAGAAATTGTATTAGCTGTCATTTTGGCAGCAAGTGAAAAAACAATTCAGCTAATCAGCTATAATTATCAAATTTCTTATTAATTCAATGAAATTACATATTTTGATCCCAATCGATGCGAGACCGCTTCAACCGCATCCCAAAAGGCGCGCCCTTTATAATTCTCTCGTCCTCCTTTCAGAGATTTCTCATCGCGGTGAAGGCTGAAGGATCGGAAGGGAACGGATCCATTTACAGATCTTACGGTCTCTTATTTAGGGTTTAGGATTCCGTGCCTTTCCAGCCGAGGATTTGGTTGATCGGGGAAGTAGTGCGATGCGGTTTTTGATGCGAATCTGAGTGAAGAGAGGTATTTTGTTTGCTAATCAAGAGTCTGGGGTTGATTCTTGTCGTGTGGGAGGGTGAATTGGTGAGGAGGAGATGAGTGCTTCGAGATTTATTAAGTGTGTTACTGTTGGGGACGGTGCCGTGGGAAAGACCTGCATGCTTATATCGTACACGAGCAACACATTTCCTACGGTGAGTTTGGAAAATTTCTCTTTCTTTCATAGGATTGATTGTTGATTTGTTGTTAAATGCTTTCTGTGGCTGGTGTTTTGATATTTATGGATTTGGGATGGGATTTTTAGTTAGGGATCTGAAGTGTGGAGAGCATGATTAGTTACGCTGTTTTGTTCTGTTGAAAAATTATGCTGGAGATGTTAATGCGTATATCTGGCAGCGGATTTTAGGGAACTGAGTTTTATTAATTTGAATTTTAGAATTACGAAGCTTCATGTACCTAAGATTCTTTCATTGAAGGAGATACGAATTTACTGTTGTTATTTCTTTTTCAGAAAGCTCTTGCAGATTATTCTTATAGTTTAGATTTATTAACCAAAGTTGTATCTAATTTGTGAACCCTCATATATCTGGATAAGTCTTTTGAATATGAGATAAAAGTGACGTTATATTGGCAACTCTTTGATTTTCTTAGTGAAGTGTGTTGGAAAAATGATTAGGATCCATTATGGCTATCATAAACATTGGCGAAACAAAAGTTTCTTGCCGATCAATGAGATAAAAAGTGAAAGTGGATGTAAAAAGAAGTGCATTTTCAACGTTTAATCATGAAAAGTTTCACATTGTTTTTCTTTCCCTGCAAATTGTTTTGGTAACTTAAATTGTAAAACTTATCTGAAGTTTAATATATTCACTTTTTGTGAGAGAAATATTTAATTGAGCTTAAAGATAAAGATGACCTTAGGATTTATGTCATCGTATATTCTTTTTTTTAATTACTTTGTATAGGTTTTTTTTTCCCAGAAAGCATGTATCCTTCTTCTTTCAGTTAATGGAATATCTTTGACAATTTTTTTTGTCCAAAGGTACAGTCTGCCGTTTACATTTTTAATGTTAGATTGAATGATGCTTTGATATTCAATTCAAGAACTGTTATAAAGTTTTTACCACTGCATATCTATTGTAAAAACAGGATTATGTACCTACTGTGTTTGACAACTTCAGTGCAAATGTTGTTGTTGATGGAAGCACTGTTAACCTAGGGTTATGGGACACTGCAGGTAAGTGGACATATTTTTCATGTCTGCCTCCTTGAAGTTGCTTTGAATTGCATTGGCCCTCAGATCGATGAGATTAAACCAACAATTTCTCTATTTTCTTTTATATACAGGCCAGGAGGATTATAATAGATTAAGACCTTTGAGCTATCGTGGAGCAGATGTTTTTATCCTGGCCTTTTCTCTCATCAGCAAGGCCAGCTATGAAAATATTGCAAAGAAGGTGCAAAAGCTACCAAGCTAATTCGTAATTTCTCAAGTTTATGTTGTCCTTTTGCAGCTTTTGTGGTACATTGATACCTATGGCCCTTTTTGGTGGTTTTATTCTATTTGCAGTGGATTCCGGAGCTGAGGCACTATGCCCCTGGTGTTCCTATAATACTTGTTGGAACAAAGCTAGGTAAATTTTTTTTTTCTTCTTTTAATGGTTGAATTCCTTCATATTTTGCTTGCTAAACTTCATTTTTGCCGTTGTGAATACAATCCAAAAATGTTGCTGATATTTTTTATTTATTTATATTACTTTTTGGTGGAGTTAATCAATTCAATCATCTGTTGATCTGGGAATGAAAACTTTGTTTGTTCTTTTTCATAAGTTTAACCTAAACTTCTTTTCTCAATAGTGAATGCCATGATGTGCCCTTTAGTTGGTAGAAGTTTCCTTGTTTTTGACACATGACCGTTTGTAACTAACTTACTTTCATCTGGCTCCTTACATTTCAAAATCAACTCATTGGACATGGACCATTTGATATGATAATTATAAGTTTCTTTTTATGTAAATTGAAGTTACGTGAAATTTAAGCAATTTGAGCAAGGGGATAACTAATGCGCCTTTAGATTTAGAAAAGTTTCATTTATGAACTTTGAAGAAATTGAATACGAGAAAACATGATCATTTAAATTTTTTTGCAGCGCATTGTAACTAATGCCGAATTAATTAGATATTCCATGTAGTTTTGACATCAATTCAGTCATCAATGTGTCTAAGTTGGCTTTAGTTCATGAACTTATTATCAAAACCTTGTTCATCTCCTTTTCCCATCCCCTCATGAATTTGCATCTAAAATTTTGCTCAACAATTCTACACTATTTATTCTCTGAAGTTTTATTGGCTGACTATTTGTTGCTTAAGTTATATTGGCTAATGAAATTTTGATCATTACTTACGGTTTATACTGGGGGTATCTTATGCACTAGTATGATAGACCTAAATATGATGATTCATTAATTGCTTCATAGGAAGCATAACATTTCTGCGAAAAATAGCTTTAAGATTATCGAGTGCCCAAAGTTGAATTGTTTCTAGCTTGGCAAATTTGATGCAAATCAACATTATGAGTTTGATTTTATCCCTTATTAATGTTACTTTAGTCGATTTATAATTTTCAGAAGTTTTGTTCTAGTTTTAGTAGTTTTGAGCATACCTATGATGATTATCTTTATAGAGCGAGGGTAGTATTATCTAAATTGCTATGTTGGTTTTACCGGTTTCTTTTTTTTATTTGTTGTTTGTTCACCTTGGTTTTATTTAGTTTTGTTAGTTTAGGGTTTAGGCAACATCATCTAACATCATTGAATTGTGTATGCTATCCGTTTAGATATCAAAGGTGTATGCTATCCGTTTATAGTAATCGTGGTAGGATTTGGGTGACCAAATGATTAAAATAGTGCATGTTTAGAATTTAGATATTGTTATGCCGGTCCAGCCTGGACCGGCCCAACCTGGACCGGCCCAGCCGGTCCGGGTCTTCTCCAGGCGAAAACGGAACAGAGGGGAGGCGGAAGAGGGAAAGGGCCAAGGGGTGGGGTCCACTTGCAATTCAAACATAGTTTAAGTGTTTTTGGAGGGAGAAGGAGGGGTAGAGAAGTCCTTTTGCTTTTAACTTGAATTAGATTGTACTAATAGGGAGTTATGGGGGGATTAGGTTATCATCTTGATTTTGAAAAGAGTTTTGTGTTCTAGGTTTTCTTGCTTGGGCTCTTGGCGTTGCCGGAGATTGTTGGAGAGTTGTTCTTCCTCTCGAATTGAAGAACATTGTATCTTGCTTTGGTTTTGATCATCTACTAAGGGAATACAATTGTTTTTTATTGTTTTCCAACGTTTTCTCCTTATTCTCTCAGTTTTTCTACTGTTTGGTGGCTGTTTTCTATTGAAAACAGTGGAATAATTGTGTTTTGGCAAGAATCCGATAGGAATCACTTGGAATATTCAAGTGGAACCTATCAGATATCTCCAAGTCTATTGTTCCGAGCGATGATGAAATGGATGGGGATATTATTAGTATAATTAGAGTTGGATTAGTGAAGTGGAGGAATGTATCAGATCTGTTGTGTGGTAGAAAAACATCCCTCAAACTTAAGAGAAAATTTAATAAGATGGTGGTGGGACCTGCGATGTTTTATGGCGCATGATGTTGGCTATTAAAAGAGAAGCATAAAATTAAGTTAAGTGTTGTAAAGATGAGGATGCTCATGTGGATGAGTGACTTTACACTTAGAGACAATACAAAACAAGTGCATACGTGAAAATGTTGGATTAAATCAATTGGAAGATAAGATTAGAGAGAGTTGCCTTATATGCTTTGGTCACATAAAGTTTTGGCTTTCTGATGATTTGGTTAGGAGAGTAGATGTATTAGAGTCTGTCTATGTTAAGAAAGGTAAGGGTAGACTTAAAAATGACTTAATTAGAAAGTATTGAAAAATGACCTGTTTTATTAGGACACAATGGTGAAAAAGGATTTATGTGGCCGAGCTCACCTAGTGAGATAAAGGCTTGTTGTTATTGTTGTTTTTGATGTATTCATTGTGTTATTTTAGTTGCATTAAGAACTCTAGGTCCTTGATCTTTCTACATCAGCACTAGTGGTTTAATTTTGAGGTGCGGTGAATCAGTGTTTAGCATCAATTTAGTTGGTAGTTTGTTCTTGTATGTTGTTTAGTGAATCATTGCTTAACGGCAATTAAGTATTTTGTTCTTGTATGTTGCTCGGATTTAATGAAAATCTAAATGATAAGGCATTTATTGATTCTTTTTTTAGTTATAAAAGTTGTAGTTTAAATTATTTTTTTAATGATGCATATGGCTTATCTATCTTCATTCTTTGTGACAGTTTAATTTAGTTTGATAGAAATAAGAATGTTAAGATTGATGTGTGTTAAAATTATGAAGGTATATCAAGAAATGATTATATTAGGTGGATGGTGAGATCATTATCTATTGAATGTAAGGTCGTTGCAAACATACATTGATGGTTTGAACATATATAATATAGGTAGCTGATACTCCAGTAGGAATAAAGTAATAGATAAATTTTATCCGAGAGAATTTTAAAGAAAAACAAGTTAAATAAAATTATTGTTGAGGGATTACAAAGAAAAGCAGGCAGTCCAACCATCGCCTGGTTAGACTTTTGTACTTTACAAAATTTGTTTGACATCTTATACAAGGATAAATGTGAGAGAATCGACAATGATGATTCACAAAGCTACCCCGAGTAGTTGGGATTAAGACTTACGATGAGGAGCATGGTGATTCCTTCATGTTTGTGAGCTTGCTATCTTGATTTTGATGATTCTATATTCTCATATTTATTTTTTTATAGACAGCAGCTAGAGTTCTTATCTCTGGTATTTAAAATATTGCTTCATGCAAGGTAGTTGCTAATGGTTAAGTGCTCGTCAATGAAATTTAGTGTAAAACCAGTCTTCACATCCAACTATGTGAGTGAAAATGCAGGATTTAGAATCCACTTCTTTCATTCTTTCAATATTCGAGCATTTTGCCTTTGTCATTACTGAGTATTGGCTTTGGTTAATAAAACAATTTTATATTCTTGCAATCATCTGAATAATGTTTTGTCTTGCATGCAATGCGTTTTAGCCTATCATGATGAGGATATTCTTACATTGGACAGAAGAAAATTTTGGTGCCAAAATTGTTAGGTTTTGGCACAATCATGTATCAATAGGTGTTATCTTATGCATTACATTCATTTGGAAAAAAATTGTCAAAGGTTGTGTCACATTTGTGGGCTCCAAAAATCTACGCCCGAGCTCTATTGTGAGAGTTTTGTTGTTTCAGATTAAATTTTTACAAGGTAGATTAGATTTAAAACAAAGCACTATCCAAAGATTTACTCTCATTTTGGGAGGGCTTTAAGGTGTGGTTCTTGGCTTCTTATAGGTGTAAGTCCTTATGGTTAATTATCACTCCTAATGATGAGAGTATTTTTGATTAAGGCTAGTCGTTAGAACCTAAATGCTTAGTTTATAAGAGTAGTAATTTGATTTAGGATTTGAAATTTACCGCCTGGAACTTAAAGTGGATGTTTGGGGGGGGGGGAGGGGAGAGATGATCAAGAACCCGATTAAGATCCTTTAGTACCTTCATTTTCGTTATCATGTACTATTGCCTACTTAGTAGAGATAATGACCTGATTTGATCGAAGGATCTTTATCGGTAGCCATAGTTTGCATTATTTTAAGGTATTTTTTAGACATAACGTGGATGTTTGTCTAAGAGAATAAGTTTAAGTTGACCTTAACTAACAAAGAGTTTTGTGCCCTATCAAGAGCACCCTATTATTTACAACTTAAGGATTTTTAAGCTATCAGGGAATTTGCTATCAGGGAATTTGCAAATTCTACCATTTTGCAGTGAAATCATAGGTCCCAATCATAATCGTTTGCCTGTGTTGTCATTTGACGACAAAACTATTTATTAGAGAACATATGTCACATCCTTGTTGAAGAGAGATCTTTTGAGAATAAATATAGCAATACACTTTATAAGATATTGGCTCTTTATGAGTAGAGATTAATCTTAAATTTAACACTCTTAATAAAATGTTGTAGAGGGTGGATGAATTTTGTTATAGGGGTTAGATTGCACTTGTGCTTTTTCACGGTTTATAAATTTTGATATTTTAATTATTATTATTTTTAGATTAAAGACAAATAATTTGTATTGGGATTTGGGGATATTTTGAGAATAAAATTTTCCTCTAGTTGAGAGTCATTGTTAACATGATTATCTTTGGGGTTTAAGTCTTGTCAATTCTAGGTCTTGCAAGAATGAGGACCAAACTTGAAATATGGGGATTACGGCCTCATCTTATAAGCTAGGCGGGCCACTCAAGAATATTGTGTGAAATAAGAACTTGAATTTGTACTTATAAGATAGGTTGCGAATTTTCAAAATAGTTGCTCATTTTCAAAAAGGGTTACATGATTTTTCGAGCGGGAAGAATCAAATTTTTTTTTTAAGTTTGTGCAACATTCTTTGGTTTTATGTTTAATACATTTGTCCAAGCTCATATGAATAAGTTTATAAATTTTAAAATGATTATAATATTTGTAGAGTAATTGCATATTTTTTAAAACTAGAGAATGTTAGTTCAACTTGTTCTTATCCCTCACAATATTATCACATTTTATGTTTGAACATTTAGCAATTTTATCAGAGCAATTTTGACAATTTGACCTCTCTTTTGGATAACATGCTAGCTGTGAGATGCATATTTTTTGATATATTTGTACATTGTACTTGTACATTTTTCAATGTACTTGTGTGTTTATCGATGCGTCTACATAATGCATTTGCATGATTTTTATTGAATTTCACATTTCTGGTGCATTTATACGCTTTTTGGTGTATCTGCACTTTGCCTTTACATGCTCTTCGATGCTTTTACATGATGCATTTGTGTGCTTTTAGAATAATGTCATGCTTCTCTAAGTATCTACATCATTCTTGAGGCAGTTACATGTATGCGTGAATATTTGTTGTTAAAATATGCACCAAGTTTCATTTTTAAATTTTTAAATAATACCTTTTGTATGCTTGTGTGTACTTGTTTGGATCCAGTATCGTGGAAGGCAAGATAAATTTTTTAGAAGTTTTTCATATTATCCTTTTCCATTGTTTTAATATGTTTAGATTTTAGTGTGACAAGCCCCACGGGGAATTATCCTCCTAGAAATATGAGGGGGTGTTGTAATTCATTTTGAATTCACATGGGTTTCTCATTTGCTTACAAACATTCTAGAGATTTTTTTGAATGTTATGAGTATAGTGGAGATTCTGTTTGTGCTCCTTAAAGAGATGCAATGTTCATTACAAGTGCCCTATAAGTTCTTGTCTTCAATTCACTACCCAATATTTTGTTCATAGTTTATAATTTTGCTCGTCTTATAATTTAAGCAGTTTTGTATTTTGTTTATTTTGTTGCATTTACCTCCTAAAAATTATTTTATTTTGTTATGTTTTTGTTCGGTTTGAGTGTAAATTTCAGTAGTCTTTCAACATAAGATGTGTTTTTAAGGCGTGCCTAGCATTCACAACATGCTTAAAAAAACGTTTCATGGGTGTTAAGAGACATTGCGGTCTGCCGTCGATGGCTCTATTCCTTTGTGCTTAAAAAAGCGCACATAGATTGAGAATATGCAGAATTTGCCTGACACAATAAAATAGCACGCAAGTATTTAATTTGCAAATTTTGTCTTCTCGTTAGAACAACATGCATGAGTATTTAATTTTGAGATTTTCGTATTATACATATTTTTAATTTTCTTTTATTTTCTTTGTGGAATCTTTTTCTCGTTTTATTTACTTTCCATTTTTTTTTGCTCTAATTCACTCACATGCACACAGAGAGGGATGGCTTTTTTGTTTTCTCTATTTAGAGAGGAAGGGTGAGGTAGAGAGCCGAGTGAGAGGGTGGGTTAGAGTGGAGAAAGAGAGGCTTAGAGAGATGTTCTATCTATTTAGAAAAGAGGGATGGAGAGGAAAAGAGGGAGAGAAGAGAGGAAGGCAAGAGTGTGGGTTCGACGCTACTAGGGCTGGCATTGGCGCTGATTGAAGGGATGAGTAGAGTGGGAGAGTGGAGCAAGCGCGGGTTTGTGTGAAACCGAGAAGAGATGAGGGATTGTGGCAACTTGCAGGTTTGTGTGAAAATGAGAGGAGATGGAGGGAGTGGGGAAGGGCTTGTACAAGTGTTTTAGACTTTTAGGTTTATATATAACCAGGAAGGAGATGGGACACCACTGTGGCAATGTACGAGTTCAAGATATTTGGGCTTTTGGCATGTGAGGGTGGGATGATGTATTCAATTTATTTGATTATTTTATTTTATTTTTTTAAAATAAATTCTTGAAGTAATAATAATAAATTACTTAATTAAAAAGGGGTGTATGTATTTTTGTGCGGTTCCTTGTTTCTCATGCGTCCCGAAATGCATGCTGCCATCATGCTCTGGGAAAATTTTGCATTTTGTCTTCGTGTGACAACCAAAGCAATGGGTGCGCTTTTCAAGCAACTTTGATATTCCGAACACATCTGTACGGTTTGTTTTGCGAATGAGCAACATTCAAGTAACTTTTTGTACGATGTTGCATCTGTTTTTTAATATCTTCGTTGTGTTTGGTTGAAGAGTGCGTGAGAGGTATTTTATTGTTAAATTCAATGTTTCAGACATGTTGATACAATCCGTTTCACAAACGGGTGACTTAGAGCGACTTTGATTGGGATCAAGGTGTTTCAAACTCAATTTATAAGATGTCACGTTGCTCTGGTCACATCTACTCAAATTAGTTATTTAGTGATATAAGAATTATTTTTTAGATATTTTAAGTGCTCTAAACACACAAACGAAATCTATTTCATGAAGCCGGCGACCGTGCCTAGTGATTACAATTACGATCGAAGCATTTAATTCACTTCTTGTGATTTTATGTTCAACAACTAGCATCAACGTCAATTTTGACCGAGTCTAGTTTATATTGCCTCTTTACACATTTGTAGGTGAACAATATGTTTGCGTAGATTGCTAATCATATAGAGCCTTGTGTTCTTGGTGTTATACGTGATGCTGACTGGAGTGTTGTTGGAATAGAAAGTGGTCATGAAGGAAGCCATGTAAGTTACATGGTATGTGAATGTTGATAACTTGCTAAACTGTATAGCGTATACACTCGGAATGACAGCAGGGTTTCTTTAGGTTGGTTGGATCACCCAAGTTGTCGTGCATTCCATTCCCCTGTCATGACCTTAAATGCGAGGAGCCTGAAAGTGTCAGTACGATGTAGGTTAAGTAACATTGGAAATCTTTAAATGGATGTTGCATAAAGCCATGCCAACGCCAATATCAATCCTGGGATGGCGTGACATTTTTTGATTATCCAATGTGGTATGCACATGATGAGAATGAACTGCAATTTACAATTTGTTTAGGTTCAGAATTTCATGAAAACCTTCTGATAAATGAGATGGTCTTACTTTAATCTTCATTTGGAGGGAACATTGTTAAAAATGGAATTTGCCTTTAGGTAAGCAATATCCTCCATGGTTTTAAAAATCGGACCAGATTTGTTAGTCAAACTGGTTTAACCGTGAACCGGTCTTTAAGGCCAGCCTGGTTCATATTGAAAATCGTTTTCTATATCAAACCGAGCTGAACCGGACATAACCGCCGATTCAATCTGTGAATCGGTCCTTATTCTCTTGAACTGGCCGGTTCAATTTTTGAATTATTTAAATAGTTAAATAAACTATATAAAAAATAAATGATCTAACCATAATAATTTATAAATGTAAATTTATAATATGAATTTAATATATAATTTATAGGTGTAAATTATATCTAAACATATAACATAAATAAATAATAATTTAGATTAAATTTATAAATTTATATGTAAGTTAAAGTTTTAAAAAAATGAATTAAATTTGAAATTACATAAGATATTATTAATGTGTGAATTCAATTTATTTCTTAATTAAAAATTTACATGATTATTCTATCATTTTAGTTTTATTTAAATTAGTTTCATACTTATTACATCATCCGGTTCAACCCGGGTCGAACCATTAAACCAAAACCTCTCCTTCCGGTTTTATGTCTGGTCCGATTTTCACAATCTTGATCTCCTCATTTTTTACACTTGTGGAAAGGAAAATGCATGCCTTGTCATCATTTTTCTTAATTATTTTATAGAAATGATTAGACTAGCTCATTGTATTTATTCATTCCTTCGCATTCCATTAATATCTTAATTGCACATAGGGTTTTTGTTTTCTTGAAAGATCGGTCACATTGATATGTATGTTTGTTTTTGGGTCCTGTTATATTGGGTTACATTAATGGCGATAATACCACACCAACTAGCTGTTGTAAAACTGACGTTTGGATAGAAACGAGAGTAGTTGAGACTTTTTGAGCTGCCACACTTTCTTAAAATAAGGAGTTGGTATTTTTATATTGGCAGCGGCCCTTATGTAAGGCTTAATCTTTTTACTTTATAAGTTTCCATCCACCATGTAGTGAGCCCAACAACTCGGGACCTGGTGCTCCACCCTTAACAAGAGTTATTCAAAGTTGATAATTCGGCTGGTTTCTAGTTTTTTTTATATAGTTCGATAGTTTAGATTAGTTTGTTAAATGTTAGAACGTTAAGATGGATGTTTGCCATCGAATCTCATTCATGAAAAAAACCATTCAACTAAGTCAAACTTTATAGATCAAGATCTTGATGAACCATGAGAGATGACCATCAGACTCATCATCAGCATGATTGTTAGTCTCATCCTAACTATTTAGGTTTGGCTTAATGACTCATCATTCGACATTTATTCATCTCAAGTGTTGAAAGATGTGTTAACCCCATTTAGTAAAGATTTTATTACACAACTTCCGAAAATGTTATCTTTGATTCTCTCTCTACCTTTCTAATCCTTTAAGATTTATTTTTTCACCATCTTCAAAAATCTCACAATATCTATGATATAATCATTCAACAAGTCTCTCCTAATTTTGAATAAAGCTTTACACTTGAGAGGGATGATTGATGAAGAGGAGTCTCATGTGAGGGGAATATTTTTGAAACATGGAATTAAAACCTTTTTACCTTTATGTAGTAGATGGATCTTTACCTTTTAAGTAACTTTTTTGGATCGATTGTTATTCATCTACTCCTATCAGCCCAACTCATAAGTGCTGAAAATTATGCTTTTTCCTATGCTGCTATAAATACACACACACACACACTATTTGATGACTTGGTTTTCAGCACATTTTGGTAATGATATATTGATATTATACTTGCTAGATTATGCTATATTACCTCTATCACTATGTGCATAAATTTTTTAATTTTTTTTTAGATCTTCGGGATGATAACCAGTTCTTTATCGACCACCCGGGTGCTGTGGCTATTAGTTCTGCACAGGTGAGGCTAACGGCAATGTTACGAAAATGTCCTCATCATACAAATAATGCTAAATCATTTTCTATTTAATGATATATATATAGGGAGAAGAGCTTAGGAAGCAAATAGGCGCTCTTGCCTATGTCGAATGCAGCTCAAAGACACAACAGGTATGTCTATTATTCTTAATTCAGGATTTTATCCCCCAATAAAAGCAAAAGAATCGGCATTTAGTCTTAGTATCTGGCACAGAATGTCAAGGCGGTCTTTGATGCTGCCATTAAAGTGGTTCTCCTGCCACCAAAGCACAAGAAGAAGAAGAAGAGAAGATCACAGAAAGCTTGCTCCATTTTATGAAGATGGAAGGAGTAAAAATCTCAGCCAACCCGCAGAGTTTGGACAAAATTTCTTAGGTGTATATTTAACTAACAGCAGCATTAACGAATTGTGGTGGGAAACATAAGCTTTGATGTGTTCCCTTTTCTCTCCCTCTGCTGTAGTCAATACTTATAGTTTGCTCTTTGGCTTGTCCCAGACATCAGATGAGTTGGCTCCTATGCATAAATATTTGATGTATGCGGCCATCTGAATCTAATTTCTATGTTTTCATTAGACTTGCTGTTTTTCCTATTTTGTATCCTTCAATTTAAAATTTGTCAAGGAGAGTTTGATTATTATGTGCAAGCTTTTGGTAGTTTGTTTTTTTGCGGTACATCGTCATCCTTCGTTGTTACATCTATAGGCTTCGTTTGGGACGGCTTTCTTATTGCTTCTTAAAGTAGTTTTGGGATCATACTTAGTAAGTGAGCTAAGCAATTGAGCCTAATATTGGGATCATACTTAGTTTTTTTATCCATTTCGAGTCATATTCGGGTCAATCCTTCCTATGTAGGACTCTAGGCTATAGGCATCAAGAACTTTGGAAGTGGCCTCACCTTTGTTATCTCCTTAGAGGAAATATTAGTTAGATTGGGATGTCTTCTAACTAGTTGTGGAGCATAATTATACTCTTCGTCCTTGGTGACGATACGAGTGGTATTCACAATGGGTGTTGAAGTGAGCGCCCAAGTTTCTTACCTTTATGATGAATGGCCGAGTTAGGGTATCCCTTTGGTGTACTCTCGCGTAGTGCATGCCTCGATGATACTCTTGGTGCATCTTGTATCATCTTTATAAGTCTCTCCTCCATCTTCATGAGGTCGTGATGAGTGGTGTAGTTGAGGGCATCCATGTTCATGGGTGGTTATTTGTTCTATTGCTCTTCGAGAAGTTCCTTTCTTCTGGTCACTAGTTTCAATCCATGCTATTGTCAGCATGAAAAAAGAAAAGATTAAAGAAACATTAGAGAATAACTAAAAAACTAAAGTGTCACGCCGCAGAATCTATGCTAGAAGAAATGTATTTATCTTACTTTCTTTTCTTTGATTTAGATATTACACATTTCATATATATAACGGAAAGAAATTTAATTGCATATTCATCAATATGTATATTTAATAAAAGCTCAAAATATTATGTATACAATAGTCATAATACAAAAGATTAATTACATTATTATAACTACATCATGACTACAAAATGAACTACAAGTACCACAAAAAAACATGATATTCAAAGTCCCACATTGTAGGGTCCTTATCCTTTTTTGAAGACATAAAATCATATAATGAGCATAAATGCCTAGTAGTAATTAAAATCTAATAATTAAAATCAATGCAATGAAAAGAGAAATATTATGTTGTAAGTTAGATAAAAAAATATATGCATCAAAATCTACATCAGTTATCTCTACCAATTTAGTTTATAACACATCAAATCTTAGTCTATTATATCATCAGTAATTGTGTCAGTAACAACAATTCATACCAATAACAAAAATCCATGTCAATGTTAGTTACAATATTAGTAATATTAAATAGTCTCAGTATCAACAATAATAATAGTATTGACAATAAACAATATTAGTGTAATGTAAGCTATAGTATCAATAATAATAATGAGTAATCGATGAGCAATTGTATCGGAACCCGCGCCGATTTGTGTGTGTGATTGTTTTTAGGCAAAATTAAGATTGATTTTGGATAATGTCGACGTTCTGAACTCAATGTTGAAGTATGTTTTGCGATTGGACGCCATTTGAGTATTACCGCGTGTCAATTCTTCGACTTGTGCATTGTTGCCTCGAGACCAGTGATTGAGCAAATTAACAATGATTTTTGAGTATTAACAACGTTCCAAACGCAACGACAAAGTTTGTTTTACGATCGGACGTTGTTTGGACAACATTGCACTCCAATTTCCTCGATTTGCATGCGTTGCTTTGAGATGCTTGTAGATCTTTTTACATGATTTTTAATTGCTCAAATTGACTGTCACTTTTGGGTATTGATGATGTTATGAACACAACTGCCAAGTACGTTTTGCGATCGGATGTCATTTGAGAGATGACGTATGTCATTTTCCTCGATTTGCGAGTCGTCACCTCATAATTCGGGTCGTTGCATCGGACGACCCCCAATTGAATAGATTGACATTAATTTTTTAGGTGTTGACAGCGTTCTGGACGCAACAACGAAATTCGTTTTGCGATTGGACGTTGTTTAGGCGACTTCGCATTTCAATTTCGGGTGTCTGTCATCACTTTGAACCGGTCTTCTGATTTAATTGTCATGGGTGCTCTTATGTGAACTCGATGTCCTAATTGCAATGGTGTTGTCCATTTGACAGTTGGAGGCCATTTGACCATTCAAGTGATGTGCCGCATGGCACATCGATGCGACGAGCGTGTTGCTTGATTCGCCGGTTTTACTCATTTTACGTATGGTTTGATGTGTACGGATCAACAGTCACATGAGTTGGTGTTATAAATTTTTTGTGGATAAAATGCTAGCAAAAGAATAAGTCATAAACGACAAAGCTCAATCAACCCTCTTGAAATCTTCATATTTTTTTTAAGCTTAAAAATAATTCAAGTCCATAAATCCATATTAATTACTTTTAAGTTCCCAATGAAGGCTGCCAAATTTGAATAGTTGCATCTGCAATAAGAGAGGCAAGCCATGTGGAGTTTAATTAAGTTGAAAAATGTCACAGTATCTGATATAGCAAAGTTGTCACATTTTTCTGCACCTTCTCCCACTTAATTCTGGCCTTGACTTCTCCACTAGAACTACTGTTCTTTGCCTTCCCTATCTCCCTCCTCTTCACTCCCACTATCTTATCTTTTTTACTAAGGCTAACTTATTTTCAACTAAGAATCAATTAATACACCAATCTTCCAATCATTTTTCAGGGCATGCTTAATTCATGCGAGATTCTTTTCATAATTGGATTGTTTGCACTCAATTGGAGGTTAAAAATCAAATTAATTAGATATAAAGCAAGCTGAGTATTAATGCAATTCTAAAAGAAATTAAAAAAACTTTATAAACAAGATAATGCCCACTTTTTATAAATAGTATCAATCAATTCATCATTTTATAAAAATTTTTATTATGGTTTCATTTGGGACAATTTTCTTATTGCTTAGTTTTTCAGATCTCAATCATAATTTTTTGTTTGGCCGTTGCTTTTTCACTGCTTTTAATACTCTTTTTTTTGTATTAGAAAGCTGCTTTCTCCAAAGCAATTTTAAAATTACTTTTATAAGAAAATGCAACCGTCCCAAATGGATCCTAAGTCATATAAAAATTATATGAAAATCATGTGAATGAAATTTCATAAAGGGAGTAATTTTATACATACATTCATGTCAAAAATTAAATTGAGATATGATTTGTTTAAGGTTTTATTTGGGCAGCTGCTTTCTAAAATAATTTTTTTGTATAAAGATTTTTTGAAGCAAAATTTTTTTACTAGAAAACTACTTCAGAAAGTAATAAGAAGTTTTTCAAAACGAAGCCTATATGCATTCTAATTAAAAAAAAAAAAGAAGTTTTGAACTTTGTCCAATTTTTAACTAACCTTCTTGAGAATTCATTTAGTTGCTTAAAAATAGAAAACTTAATTTTGAAATAAAAAATAAAATTAAAGCACATTTTAATTATTTTTAAAAATATTTTCTATGAACAAGCAAACCATTGAGCTACTAAGCAAAATATAATTCAAGAAAAAGTGGCCTAAAAATTGCATTGAAACTAATGATAGGCCGAAAAAAGAACAGTGGCGCACTTTCACAGGAATGGCTGCCAGTGCGGATAAGCAGATATTCCACCGAAGAAGCCAATCTTTTCACCTTCCCACTAAATGCAAATTATTACGTTCGTTGTCCGGATTCGTCCGGACACCAATTCAAACATGTCACGTCACCAAAATATATCGGGTCCCAGTGTATTTGGGTGACGTGGCGCGTCTGATCCGGACACCAATCCAGACGTGTCACGTCACCAAAATATACCGGGTCCCAGTGTATTTGGGTGACGTGGCGCATCTGGATTGGATGTCCGGACGTCCAGTGACCGGATATAATAATTCGCCCCCACTAAAATCTTTCTCTCTCTCTCTATTTATATATATATGTTGCTGGGAATGAAGAGAGCTAACTCAATCGATCAATTAAACTTCAAAGAAAAATGAGAGGTTTTTCAGTTATTATTTACCTTTCATTTCTCCTTTGCCTTCTTCTCCTTGTTGGAGTAAATGGGCAGGAAGGAGATAAAAGAGAGGTTTATGTGGTTTATATGGGAGCTATTCAATCACAGGCATCTGATAATACTCTTAAAGAAAATCACGTTCAGCTTCTTTCTTCTATACTTCCAAGGTTTAACTTTTTCATATAGAAATGATTCGATAATCTTTTTATTATTTTCTGAAGCAGAAAGCTGTAAAAAAAACTGTCCTAAACGAAATCTAAGGCTTTATTTGGGACGGCTTTCTTACTGCTTCTTAAAGCGATTTTTTTGTATAAAAATTTTAATTTTTGTACTAGAAAGCAGCTTTATGAAGCAAGAAGAAAGCCGTCCCAAACGAAGCCTAAATCTATTCTTAATAATTTTGTTTAATGTTTTCTTAGTTTTATGCAGTCTACTTTATGATCCTCTGATAGTAATTTTATGCATTTGTCTGTTTGGTGCATTTATT
Organism: Dendrobium catenatum; assembly: GCF_001605985.2. Lineage (NCBI taxonomy): Eukaryota > Viridiplantae > Streptophyta > Magnoliopsida > Asparagales > Orchidaceae > Dendrobium > Dendrobium catenatum. The sequence goes on along the minus strand of NW_021345501.1, from coordinate 810,402 downwards.
AATATTTGTTATATATGCTAAATGATTTAAATTTATTTTTAATTATCTCATTTTGAGTAGATTTTTCTTAAATGCTTCTCTAATATGATCATTCTTACATTAATTCTTTTTAATTTTATTATGCATTCATCTTCTTCTTTTTTGTTAAATAAATATAATTTAAAGCAAATTTCAATGATATAAATGAGAATGAAGAAAATAAGAGAGAGGAGAAGTTTATGTGGTTTATATGGGGGCTGTAATTCCTTCACAGACATCTGAGAATACTCTCAAAGAAAACCAAATCTAGCTTCTTGCTTCAATTCTTTCAAGATTTATTTTGTTCATATAAAATGGTTTTCAGTTATAGAATTTACATAAATGCCATTGGTCACGTGTGTTTTTAACATCTAAATCTTTATATTTATTTATATAATGTTTTAATCTTTAAATTTATCAAAAGAACCACTAACATTAACTTATTTAAAGAAAATTTTAACTTTTTATGTATATATTTTGATGTGTTTTAGATATTAGAGTGATTTCGATGTAGAATAAATTCATTTGTTCTTATTTTTTTTTGTTGCTAGACCATGCATTGACAATTTCAACTTTAGGCATTTTGCTTTAGTTCATTTTTTTTTTTTCATTTATAAGTTATTTTTATCTTCATTAATTGACGACAATTTTTTTCTTTTGAACTACTTTGGGTTTTGAGCTTTCGCCATCACAAGGATAATAATCTTGACTTAGTGATTAGATGCTTTAGGTTTTGTTTGAGATAGTTTTCTTACTGCTTTGCTTTCCAGCAACAACTATAATTTTATCGAGCTACTATTTTCTCAAAATTTTCTATGGTGGAAAGCTGTTTATTTTGCAACCAGAGTAGCCGATTGACTTTCTTCGTAGCAACTTCACAACTTATTTTATAAAATGCTACAATCATTCCAAACAGACTCTTATTTTCAACTACAAGGTTCTGCGTTATAGTCTTATCATATACAAATATAACTATACGTTTAGAGAGAGAGAGAGAGGGCAAATTATTGTGTCCAATGTTTGGATTCGTCCGGACACCAATAAAAGCACGCCACGTCACTCAAAAATACTGGAGCCCAGTGCATCCGGGTGAGATGGCGTCTCTGGATTGGCTGTCCGCATGTCAGGTGACCGGACGCAATAATTTGCCGAGAGAGAGAGAGAGATACCAAATTGACAAAATTGCGCTGATGCTTTGAATCCCTTTCACATGTTCATGCTTTTTTGAGCTTAAAAATAATAAACCCATAATTCAATATTAAAATAAAGGTTGAACATTTTGAGTAGTTGCATCTCCAACAAGAGAGACAAAGCATGGTAAAGCCTAGCATAGCATGACAAAAGGCACAACATCCCATGTTGTAGAGTTAATACATTTCTCTCATCTCCCCCTACTTAGGCTTCGTTTGGGACACCTATTTTTTGCTTTATAAAATAGTTTTTAGTACAAAAATTTCTTGAATTAAAAATTTTTATACTAAAAAATTATTTTAGAAAGTAGTACGAAAGCAGTCATAATTCCTAAGCGAAGCCTTAATTTCAACCATGACTTCTACACCATTGCTATTCTTTGCTGCCTTCCCTATTTCCTCTTCTTTTTATCCTCACTACCTTATCCTTACTAAAACCAAAAATTTTTCAACTAAGAATCATTTAATGTATCACTCTTCCAATCACTTTTTAGAACGCGCTTATTTCATGAAAGTTCCATTTCATAATTGTATTTCTTATATTCAATTGGAGGTATTAAATATGAAATTAATTAGATTAAGAGATAACCATACTACTAATGCCTTTCTAAAAAAAAGTATTTTTTTATAAAGGAGATATTGCCCACTTTATAAAAATAATATCAAGCAACTCATGGTCATAAAATAAAATTTTTAAATTAGTAAACATTATATGAAAATAAAGTGGAAGTGTTTTAGAGGGAGTGATTTTATTAAAGTGGCTTAGGATTTATTTTGAGTGGCTATAATTTTTTTATAAAAATGGTTATGAAGATGTTATTAGGAAAATAATTTTTAAAAAATTACTATATGTATTATAAATATATCCTTTAAGAAAAAATAGACAACAACTTTCTTATAAACAACAAAAAAATACATATTATCTATCTCCAAGCAATCAAATAAGCCATTAGACTGTGCGGAGGGCCGAACGCATCTTTACGTCCAGAGACGAATCAGCTGTAGCCACGTCAGCGATACCGAACCGTGGTACACAGCAAAGAAGTGACGTGGTGCATTATGATTAGTCTCCAGACGGCGTTTAGCATCCGCACAGAATAATTAATCCTTAGACTGATTCAACTTGAAATGGTGACAGGGGACAACCTGTTGAGAAGTATCTTCTACGTCGCTACAAACGCAGCTTCTCCGGATTCGCCGCAAGGCTATCGAAGAACGAGGCTGATGCCATTAGCAAGAAAGCTGGTGTTATCTCAGTCTTTGTAGACCCAATTTATCAGTTACACACCACAAGGTCATGGGACTTCTTGGAAGAAACATCGGTCGAGACCGACTTGAACCCAACCACTGAAGCTGGCTCATCTCCCACCTCTGGTGGGTCGGATACCATCATTGGGCTATTGGACACAGGCAAGCTTTACTCATGGAAGCTTGTAAGGTTTTAGAAGGGGACATAAATGGTAAATTTTGCCCTTTTAACAATAAAAAGTTGCAGGAATCTGGCCAGAATCTGAAAGCTTCAGCGATAATGGAATGGGTCCTATTCCTAGCCGTTGGAAAGGAACTTGCATGAAAGGGGATGACTTCGATTCTTCTAACTGTAACAAGTGAGCTAAATTTTAAGCTTTATGTAGCCTATCTTTGATAAATTGCAGGAACTTTTCTTAATCATTATTATAAAGTCTGGCTAATTAAGTCCTAACAATAAGATTGAATTTAAATTTTAAGAATCACAATTGATAATGACATTTTCAAATAATATAGGACAATTACATCAAACTTTGATAGCGGTAAGAACACAAAAAATTTCACCCAACAAAATAGGCTTATAAAAGAGTTACATACAATAATTTCAATTTGTGTGAAAAAAAATGATGGAAAATACTATATTGCTTGTATGCCTCCACTATTACTTCATATCATCTCCAACCGAACTGCATACCATTGTATGCAGTCTGCAAATCGTTGCATTCGAACTCCAAATCTCACGCCAAAAATCGATAGGTGAATATTGCGATGCCGGCATCGAATTGTTCACCTACGCCAAAAAAAAAAGTGATTACCTTCGCACTCTGCTTAGCTTCGCAGGAAGCGCGCGAAATAGGAGAGAGATGGTTACATTCGCAAAATACACGCTAAAAAAGAAAAATGAAGTTCCATTGGAGAGAACTGCTGCATTTTGAAGTTCTACAGCATTTTAGAGTGAAAAATAGGATTTTTGGTTGGAGATACCCTCAGGATTAGTGGCATAGCTAAAATAGCTTATGTAGAGGGGACGCCACGAAGAACAACAAATTCAACAACAATTTTTAATATCAACTTTAATCATTATTGATAATAGTATTTTGCACATATTTGTGAGTGAAAATAATCAACCATGATATTGATTTTCACGCAGGAAGATTATTGGAGCAAGACATTATGATATTGATGATGATGACTCTTCTTCTGTCAATGTTCTTCCAACTGATGTAAACTCCCCAAGAGATGATCTTGGTCATGGCACCCATACCTCTTCTACTGCAGCAGGAAATCCAATAAAGGAAGCTTCCTTCTATGGCTTAGCTGATGGGACTGCAAAAGGTGGATCTATTTCTTCAAGAATTGCCATGTACAAAGTCTGTGGAATAGATGGGTGTCCAGGCTCAGCAATGCTATCCGCATTCGATGATGCAATTGCAGATGGAGTCGATCTCTTGTCGATTTCGATCGGAGCATCCATATTTCTTCGTCCCGATTTTTCGACTGATCCAATTGCCATTGGAGCCTTTCATGCTGTTGAAAAGGGGATTACAGTTGTGTGTTCAGCTGGGAATGATGGACCTGACGTTGGATCTATTGTGAATACTGCACCTTGGATTCTCACCGTCGGTGCGACAACTATTGACCGGTATTTTGAATCTGATGTTGTTTTGGGCGGGAATAGTAAGGCAGTAAAGGTATCTTTTCTCTCTGTCTCCCTCCCCTTCCCCATGAAAAAATATTACGTGCGGTGTTTGGACGTCTCCGGATAGTGCATTAGATGATGTGGTGCATCCGAATTGACCTCCGGACACATTTGAACATCTCATTTAGAGGTTTTGATTTCAAGAAGTAGAGACAATTTTTATCAAAATGTGATTTCATTCTTGAAGTTGGTCCTTATGTTCATGGCTCTTAGGCTTTGATTTCAGGGTGAAGCTATAAACTTTTCTAATCTAACAAAGTCTGCAACTTATCCCCTCATCTATGCTGCCTCAGCAAGATCAAATTCAAGCTCTGCTGATGATGCAAGGTAGCTATCTCTAATATGATTTTTAATATTGGAATTCATATATTAGTCCTTCAAATATTACTTATTCTGATCATATCATTGAACTACAATCAAGCCACTGTTATCTTGACACACTAAATGGGACAAAGATCAAAGGAAAGATTGTCATTTGTAAGCAATCAGATAATGATTACTCGACCGGTACGAAAGCCGAAGATATAAAAAACAATGGAGCGATAGGCGCTATTTTTGTCAATGATTTGGGAAAATCTGTTCCCACATTATATATCGACTTTCCTGTCACCGAGGTTACCACAGAAGCATCTATCCAGATCATGAAGTATATCAATTCCACAAAGTAAAAAAGCTTAAAACAAGCTACAAAATTTTTTTTAACCTCTTGTATCTAGAGTGAGCTAACTTACTTGTCTTTTTGACTTGAAGAAACCCAGTGGCTACAATTCTTCCTTCGATCACGGTTCCAAAGTATAAGCCGGCACCAGAAGTGGCCTATTTTTCATCAAGAGGGCCTTCTCCTGAAACAAGCAATATTGTCAAGGCAAGAAAGTTTTGAAAGTAGAATTAGATTTCAATTTTCAAGTGATAACTTGCTTTGCTGAGCTCACTTTTAAGTGTTTTTGAGCTGCAGCCTGACATTAGTGCTCCAGGAGTGAACATACTAGCTTCATGGACACAAAATAAAGACAACAATGTGGGGCCATCTGGCCATAAGCCCTCACACTTTAATCTTGTTTCTGGAACCTCCATGGCTTGCCCTCATGTTGCAGGGATTGCTGCAATCATCAAATCATGGAATCCAACTTGGAGTCCAGCAGCCATAAGATCAGCAATCATGACAACAGGTTAGAAAGTTTTATTTGACACTAATACTTCCCAAATAGATCCACACTTAAATCTGTGATGTGAGCATGGGACTAATAGATTACAGTAGAGGCATTTTAACCACTGCTCTAGTCCCATTCCCCTCAAATAACAAAACGATTTCTCCAGAAAAAAAAAGCTATTCCACCAAACACTAAGGCCTTCTCCAACCGAATTCCAAACGCATAAATGGCGTCGCTGGCGAGCTCCAGCCGAACGGTAAAACTTTCGCTATTTGGTTGCGGGTGAACAGACTATTCACCCACGCTATTTTTCTGTCTCTACCGGATTTGCTGAAGAAACACGCGAAAGAGGAGAAAAACGGTTAAGGGTGCAAAATGGAGTTCGATTGGAGATGAATTAAGACATTTTTTAACTTCACTGCATTTTGGAGTGAAAAATGGGATTTTCGGTTGGAGATGCCCTAAGCATATTCCAAATTAAAAACTTTTATTTACAAGTGGAATATCTTATATTTAGGTGGAATACCGTATATCTACGTGAAATGCCTTATTTTTTCCTATATGAAATATGAGAAGTCGAATTTGAGGAATTGTGTATTAATTTGTTAATCTAAGGTGTCATATCAATTGATGCATACTGTGGCAGTTGATGTGACATCAATTTAAATTTGGATCTATTTGAGAAATTAGGAGATGGTCCAACTCCCGAAATTTTGAGCAATGAAACTGATGAAGAAGCTATCACCTATTCGCAGCAATGCAAACAAACAACAATAAATCTCCAATAACAATAGATTCAGGTCTTGCTGCAACACCATATGATTATGGATCAGGAGTAATAAACCCTTCTAGTGTATTGCAGCCTGGTTTGGTGTATGAAACAGAGAAAAATGACTACCTGCAATTCCTCTGCAACTATGGTTACACAACAGATATAATCAAGAACATGACAGTCATTCCAAATGGATTCAAGTGCTCAAAAAATTCAAGTAAGGATTTGATCTCCAACCTCAATTACCCTTCAATTGCGATTTCAGATTTCAAGGAAAGAAGAATAGTTAAACGAGTGGTGAAGAATGTTGGAGGTGCAGAAGCTACTACCTATGTTGTTAGCATAAAATCACCACCAGAGTTGAACGTGGAGGTTTTACCGGATAAGCTACAGTTCAGCAAAAGTGTAACAAACTTGAGCTACCAAGTAAGTTTTTCTGCTTCAAGTTCTCTACAGAAAGGTGACTACTTTGGATCCATTACTTGGTCAGATGGAACTCATAAGGTTAGAAGCCCTTTTGTGGTTAAAAGCAGTTGAACTAAAGCCTAAAATTTGGGTATTTTTTAGTATTTAATAAGTAGGGAATGAAAATTAGAATAAGAAAGATCATTGTAAGAGTTAAATTGCTCTATGATCAGCAGCGCATCGTGTTTTAAATAAATATTTGAAGTATAGCTTCTTCTCGGTTAACTACTTGGATGATTTATGATGTGTTTAATGAAAGCTACTGCAAAATAAATTATTTGCCCAAAGCAGACATGGGATCCGACATATCAGTTTGATATCATTCCATGCGAATTAAATTATCAAATGTGGATTAACTTTTTTATAGAACAACCATCTACTGAGTCTTTATCTGTAGTAATTTCAGCAATCACAACTAACCGACAAAATAGCACAAAGAAATGCTTCTGTAGGTTAAGAACAACAAATTTTAAAACAAGTTCTGTACTTGACATTGGTCTACAGCATTTGCGACTAAAAGATAAAACATCCATATTTACATAAGAAAGTGGCAAAACTTATAACAAAAAGTACTTCCTTCTTCAAGCCAAGCCATTAGACTGCATCATCATCGTCAACAAAACAAAACAGGCAAAAGAAGAGTATGATTCCCATTACTCGGCAAAGGCCCACTGGTTCTCTCTCCGCACTTCTTCCTCTTCCTCGGGAGTGAAGTCATTCTTGATATTGAAGGTTTTCCGGATCTCTTCAGGTGTCTTGCCCTTTATCATGTCAGCGACTGTCTGGCAAGTAAGGTCAAGAAGACCTTTGATGTTCAGATAATTTGCAGCCTGAGCAACAAAATATAATGATATCAAGCGGCAAGAAAATTGTTCCATCGTTTATACAAACAGAGTAATGCTTCACTTCTCAAAGAATAACCCAAAACAGGTCTCCATGCATGACTCGTGTCATGCATATATCACATGTTACCTATCCAATAAGTTGAGCCACAAAGCATTTTCCATATCAAGCATTAGGGATGCAAACGAACCGAGCTAACCCGAGTATGTGCGTGTTCATATTTAAGTTCATTTATTATCAGCTTGTTTAAGTTCAGTTCGAGTTTGTTTTGAACTTTTTTGTTTGTGTTCAAGTTTGGTTCATTTAAATTAACGGATGATCATGTTTGATTCATGTTTGGTTCATATTCGGTTCATTTTGTGCTGGTCGAACTTTAAACAAATGAGTCTTATTGAGCTATAAACGAGCTCTACTTCCAGATGTACATTAACTTAACAAACGATCCTTATCGAGTCATCTAACAAACAATTATATCGAGCATGTCATGAGCATATCTGACTAATGTTTTAAGCTATTAAACAAACCCGTTCATGAACATATCTAATGAGTATTCTTAAGCTATCAAATGAACCCGTTCATGAACATATTTAATTATTATTTTCAAGCTACCAAATGTGCTCATTTATGAATAAACAATCTATGATTCATCTTATATTCGTTTAGAGAACGGGTTGTTCGCAATTTTAAGCGAATGCGGGAAATAAAATAAATTATTAAATAATTTTAGACAAAATTAGTAAAAAAAAATATTAAATTAGTAAATTTTCTAATATAGTTCTAATCGTGCTTCTTAGTCGAGCTCTAATCGGGCTTCTTAACGAGATTGTTTACGAGCATTAAACAATATTGTTCATGAACATAAACAAACAAAACGCCAAGTTGTTCAAGGTCGTTTATTTAGCTATCGAGTATTTATCAAAAGTGTTCAAGCTCGTTCATTTACCTTATCAAATGAACATGAACGAGCTCTTATCGAGCTGAATCACGAGTAGCTCGTCGAACGTTTGATTCATTTGCAACCCTATCAAGCATTTACGACATGCTAAAATAGCTCGATTATAATTTTTTAAGTTATAAAAGATTAAGAAGAATGTGACGCTTGGTTCATTTGCAGCCCTATAAAGCATTTACGACATGCTAAAATAGCTCGATTATAGTTTTTTAAGTTATAAAAGGTTAAGAAGAATGTGGGCTCCAAAAATCCGTGCCCCGGCCTCTCCACGGGTCCTTTCTTTCTTTTTCGGGCCATCGAGGATAATTTTAACGCTTAAGTTCTTAGGCATTTTTAGAAGGCAGACTGGATTGTGAATAAGACCACCCAGAGATTTCGCTCTCATTTTGCGAGGACTTTCATGTTTCCTATAGGCGCAAGCCCTAATAGTTAATTACCTCTCCTGATAACAAGAGAGAACTTTTGATTAAGACTAGTCACCAAACAGATACAGAGTATCTAGCGTATATTAGCAGCATGATTTGATATTTAAAATTAAAAATTTACCACCTTGTATTTTAAACGGATAGTAGGAGAAATGATGATGTACCCAATCAAGATCCCGTGGTTCTATCGTCCCGGGTCATCATGATCCCTAATCTACTTAGTCAGAGGAAGTAGTCGACCCAACCTGACAAAAGGATCCTTATCGCAACTATGAGTTTCTTCGTCTAAGGGTACCTTATAGACATGTGGTGAGTATTTATCTAAGGGGACAAATCTGAATCCACCTTAACTAACAGAGTAATAGAGGGCTTTGTGCCCTATTGATTCATATCTCAAAGATTTGAAGCTATTGGGGAACAAACGAGCTCTGAACATGACCATAATTTAGTGGTGCTATTTGACGACAAAATCACCCGGTTCAGAGGGTCCCAGCCATAACTGTTTACTTGTGGCGCCATTTGGTGGTGAAACCATCGGTTAGAGGACGCATGCCACATCCTTACTGGCAAGAGACTATCTGAGAATAAATCCTAGTGATATTCTCAGCCAGACATTTACTCTTTATGAGCTGAAGACATTTTTAAATTTGTCCACCTCGAAAAATTATTGTGGAAGGCGGATGGATTTTACTTTAAATCTTTAGTGTTTTATTTCAATTTTAAATATATTAGATTTTTTGTATCTTTGGTATTTTGAATTTTTATGGGCATTTGGGTGCCATTTTTAAATGTTTAAGATCCCCTCCGATTGAAATCTTCTGTCAGCACGGCCATCATCGAAATTTTCATGGGCATTTTCATTTTCTTGATTGAACCTTGTCGACTCTGTATACTTGCCAAAAAAGGATTGGGTTCATTGCAGACTTGATGCCTCTATTAGTTAAATTTCTTTGTTATGGACTTTGAAAGTCTAATATGAACGTATTAAAATAAATATTTTGGTCAATGTCATGCTCGTATATTTGTTTGATAGTTCAAGTCGTGTCGACTCCTATCTGCTCACATAGGAGGATGGGCTTGAACTTAAGTTTATTGTTTCACCCACTCAGCATCCTCAGACGTCGCATGTGTGCATACCACACACTCGTTGAGGCTCATGCATGTAATCATATTTTAAGACATGAGGGGTAATCAGCTTGCACAAATGACTGTTATTAAAAGATGTGCTAGGTTTCATTTGGAAGCCTATAGATGATCTGTTTTCTACTTCTTGTAGAAATGTATGTTGTGTGTAGATGAATTCCCCGCAGTTGGTCATAGATGCTTGCTTTTGCCATAAGCTTGTTGCTTTTACTTGCATGTAGTGAGTCACGCTTGCTGCGATCTTCTTACTTATGCTTATAGAGGATCCACTACACCTGCAGTATGTCCACTATTGTTACTTGCAGGCATTTACATTTGTCATGAACTTGTTGTGTGTATGAAGAGCCCCCTATAGTAACCCGTAGATGATTGCATTTATTGTAGTCCTGCATTTGCTGTGATCTTCGGTCTTCAATTGTAAATGACATATTGCGCTTCTATATTTACAGAGGATCCTTCGTCTTTGTAGTATACTACTATTGTTGCTTAGAGGCAAGTTGATATGTTCATTTGCAGATTGATGCTAGGTAGATGCATTCATCGTCAACTTCTCCATGCATTCTTACCATCGTAGTTCACAGAGAATTGTTGTATTTGTTTATAAGTGAATTGATGTTGATTGCAGGGGTCTCATAGCATTCATTGCATATTGTTGATTATCAGTGTTGTGCATACAACAAATCTTCTGTCATTGTTAATAGGTGTTTGCGTTCATTACCTGTTGCATCGCTTGCAAGAAACTCTGTTGTGTTAGTGGCATATTGCCAGCCATCACCCATAGGTAGATTACTGTATGAATGGGGAGTCTCCTAGAATGACTTGTAGGAGCTTGTATTTGCTACATGTCATCATCCTTTGCTTATAGAGGATCAGTGTGTTTAACTCATAGTTTAAAATTATGCAATCAGAGGCGCGCCTCTACGCAATTTTGGGCAAAATCGCCTCATTGCCTAAGCAATTTTGGTTCCTCATGAGGCGTACGCCTCTTGCAGTGTGAGGCGCGCCTCCGAGGCTGAATTACGCAATTTAGTGTGAGGCGCACGCCTCTAATAACCAGGACCCATACACTTAAATCTAAATGAAATAAGGCTTCTTCCTCCCTCTTATAGCAGCCTACCCAAAACCGAGAAGGGAAAAAACCCGCAGCCCGCAAGTTTTTCCGCACATCCGCTCGGCCTCCCTTCCTGCCGGCGCCGCCTCACTCCGGCGAGCTTGAAGTGTCCGGCCGCCCTCTAGGAGAAGTCCACAAACGATTTTAGGTATTTTTTTTTAGTTCAACAAAAAATTTTTCAAGAGAAAGAAAATTTAGGGTTTTTTTGAGATTTTTTGTTAGTTTTCGCATTTTTGCATTAGGAAACATGGTTAGAGGCAAGAAAAAGGCAAATACGTCATTGCGGCGTGACTCTTATTGGAAATATAGTGTGCAAGTTGATGTAGGAGACGGCGAAAAGACATATGTGTATTTAAAATGCAATTTTTGTGATAAGGTGGTGAAGGGGGGAGTAACTTGCATGAAGGAACACTTATCTGGCTCACATAAAAATGTAGCACATTGTGTAAATGTTCCGGATAACGTGAAAGAGGAAATTACAGCTTATATGAAAAAGAGTACGACGACCAAACATTTACAACATGAGCAATTTGATGAAATGGTCGAACATGATGCTTCGGAAGCGAGAGTAGAAATAGCTCTTCCTCCACTATACATAATAAAGGTGCACGGGGTCCTATGGACCAGTATATAACTAATCTAGGAGAGGATTGAAGACAAGCACAGATGATGTTTGCTGCTGGTACCAGAGAGGGTTGACGGTAAGTTTGCATGGATATTGACAGTTTTTTTTTTTTTTTTTGAGAATGTCATACCATTTAATGTTGCGACATTGCCGGCCTACTTTAATATGCTGCAGTCTGTAGGGTTGTATGGGAGAGGGTTGAAAGCACCTTCCATGTACGAGTTGCGAACATGGATTTTGAAGGAGTTGCATAACACAGAGCAGAGCATTGATGAGATTAAACGGACATGGATTGAGACTGGTGTTACCATTATGTCAGATGGATGGTCTAACATGAAGAGCAGGAGCTTGATTAATATCATTGTCAACAATCCCTACGACACGGTTTTTTTAGGATCAGTTGAAGTTTCAAATGAGGTTAAAAATGTTGAATTCATTTTCAATTTACTAGATAGGGTTGTTAAGGAGATTGGGGAGCAATTGGTTGTTCAGGTGATGACTGACAATGCCAGTACATACAAAGCAGCTGGTCAGATGTTGATGAAGAAGATGAAACACCTATATTGGACCCCCTGCACAGCGCACTGTATCGATCTCATATTGGAGGAACTTGATGATTTATCTCAACACAAGAGCACTCTTTCTAGGGTGAAGAAGATCACAAAGTTCATATACAACCACTCATGGGTCTTAGCCTTAATGAGAAAGTTTTCAAAGAAGGAAATCATTCGCCTTACAACCATTAGGGTCGTTATTATATTTGTTCACTGCAAATCATTTTCAATTCTTAATTCAAATTTATTCTAAAGGTTTGTCACATCTTATTTGACATTGCAGAGCCTGCTGTATGTGAGACAATCTCTTGAAGCAATGTTTACATCAACACACTGGATTAATTCTATGTGGGGGAAGAAAATAGAGGGAAAGAAAATAAGAAGGCTAATTCTAAATGATAAGGACCATAGATGATGAGACAGATTTATCATTATCAGATCTGCAACTAGAGGATCTAAGTGTGGATGTCTTGAGGGACAAAGGAGGTCAAATGGACACATTCACTACTACCACACCATACACATCCACTAGTTTTACAGCACAACAACAAAATAAAGGTATTCCACAACTTATTATATGCTAATATTACATTATATTTATATCAATTGGGCAATTAACATGATAATGATCATTCTTATTGACATGAAAGAGAAAAGAGAGTCACATTGAAGATGATGAAGATATGACATTCAAAGATACAATTGGAGAAGAAGATTCCCTTGAAGACCCATTTAGTGATGGGACATGGTTGAATTTTATATGTTCTTTCTTATTTGTACTTTGGAAGTTTTAATAGACTAATATTTTGTGATTATGTACTTTGGAACATGATTTTATTACATCTATTTTCTTACTTTCCACTAATTTCACTTGTCATTTAGATGTTTTTATTGTATGATAGAATCTTACTATTATTTACCTGCTAAAATCCTTAAATTCTCATTTACACAATTCTTCATCCGTGAGGCTTACGCCTCAGACAGCGTCGAGGCTTATTTACGCAATTTTAAACCTTGATTTAACTGTCATTGCATAGTTATTGACTGTGGAGGGGAATCAAGCATCTACTACACATTGTTCATTGTCACCTGTATGTGGACTACTATATGCATGATGAGTCTCCTACATTTGCTTGTGAATGTTCGCATTCATTGTATGCCGCACTATATTGTTTGCAAGAAATTCCATTATCCACATATGAATCAGCATATTCATCTGCACACTAATGCTGACTACAAGGTGAATTGTATTCGTTGTTGATTTCCCCACACATATTGATTAACATGTCGCTATAATTACTTGCATGATGGCTGTCGCACACGTGATAGAATCTCTACCATTGCTCGCAAGCATTTCTAGTTTAATCTACAAGCAGGCGGATGCATGCATGAGAAGTCTTCTTTTGTTGCCTATAGGAAGTGTATGCCTTCTTTGTCACTGATTGATGTTGTTTGTGTGCAAGTTGTATTCATCATAGCCTTTTGGTATGTACTTGTAGGATGACAGCCAGCACTGTTGTCATCTCGTTCTGCTCGTAGACATGTCATATTCCTTGCATGTTATGGATTATTATTCAGAGAGTTTAATGTGATTTCTTGTATTGCTTGTTGAAACTTGCTTGCGATTGTTCCAACATTGTAGGTCAATTGAACTTCATCGTTCGTCATTCATATGCATTGGAGATTTTGTATGCCATTTCCCCTATGGATTATTCATTGATATTCAATTACAGGTCCAGGATTATTATTCACCATTTGTATTTTAATCATGATTATGCATTTTTCAACAAAATCTTAAATATATAAAATCCAACAAAATCTTGGATTTATGAAATCCATTATTTAAAAAGGACAACAAAATTACGAATTTAATTTAAGTTATATCTAGCTTATATCCTAGAAAATTCCTATCACCAAACAAACCTGTAAGATCATCACATCCAAAAATAATAAGATGAAAAAAATAAATAATAAAGCAATGCTACGAGAATGGTAAATTGATCTGATGAACAATTAATAAAGATAGATAAAAGAAAAAAAAAAAAAACCATACTCCCTGTTTAGCAAACCAAGCGCCAGTAAAGCTTAGGCAAGGATCAAGATCATACCAGGATGAGATCGTAGAGAGTAGCCTGATCAACCTTCACGAATTCGGAATCCCAACTCTTGAGCTCTTCCTCGGCTGACTTGTCCACAACAACAACGGTAGAGGAAGATTTCGCGACATAATCGACATGCTTCTTGCAGTATTCGATGACCTTGGCGAGGATCCTACTGTTGACGTTGGGGAGAGGGATGCCGCTGTCCGCGCATCCGTCCTCAATCATGTGCAAGATCGTCTGCGACTCCTTCGCCACCGCCTCGTCTACGACGAATTCCTCACCATCCGAGCTCTTCAAAGTAATCTTATTCCCAAAGTTCGTTTCCATCGCCGATCCGAACGAAATTGGATTAATCAATTGCTAGGGTTTGGAATTTTATAAGGAGCGGAGGAAAGAGGTTAGGCAAGAACTCCTTATGGAAACAATGGGAGGCCGGAAATATTGGAACTTCGCAGACGAGCGAGGGAAAAGGTTTTCTCTCTGCGGCGACTCCGTAGGATTTGATGTCCGTTCCGGGAAAGTAGGAGTGAATTAGACTTTAAATTATTTAAATTATACTTTCAAAAAAATATATTTAAATTTATTTTAAAATAAATATAATTTTTTTAAAAAAAATTAATAATTTAAAGTTAGATCTAAATTTATTAATATATTTTGATATAATTAATTTCCCTATTAATAATATCATGATGAGCTTTGGTATATCATCAGAAAATTATCTTGATCTACATGAATCTCAAAGCAAAAGCAAGTTGGAAGCTTCAAAGATAAAATTCGGGATTAACAGAACTCTGATTCCAACAAATTTATAGTTAAATTGAACGTCTCGAAAATACAAACCCAACAATACCAAATTTGTCTCGATCCCGAATCCAAATGGATCAAAATCAAAGTCCTGAAGAGCATTTGGAAGGTTCAACATAATTTGGATTAATAAGTGGTTTGCAAACGTGAGATGTTTATAGTCGAATCGAGCGGCTCGACAAGACGAATCCAACAAGCCCAAGATCTCCGAATTTTGATATCACTAAGGTACTTAAACACTTGATAAATGATCTTTGATCAAAGGGGGTCAATATCGGCCTTGAACCACTCCCAACTTGCTCCTGATACCCCTCCTATTTACTGGTAATTCTACTCTCAGAAAACTATAAATAGACCCCCCATTTCTCATGGAAAAGGGTCAAAGCAATAAGAGAATGAAGAATTCTCTTGCCACTAGACTCCTCCTCAACCACCTCCTGACCACCGACCGACACCAAACTTTTGCCTGTCATCGGACTTCTGCCCGATGTCAAACTTTTGTCGGTCACCGAATTTCTACTCGACACCTGACTTCCACCCGTCGCCAGACTTCTGCCCGCAGCCGAACTTTCATCAAATTTCTACCCGACGTCGGACTTCTACCTATCATTGGACTTCTATCCGACGTCAGACTTTTGTCCATCGTCAGACTTCTACTAGTCGTCGAACTTCCACCAAATGTCGGACTTCTGCGAGTCGCCAAGCTTTTATCGGACTTCCGCTCGTTGCCGGATATCTACCTGACGTCGGACTCCTGCCTGTTGTCGGACTTCCACTAGACTTGTATCTAACGTCGGACTTCCGTCCATCATTGAACTTCTTTCTGACACCGAACTTCTTCCCATCGTCGGACTTCTGACCTTTGTCGCTTCCCGACTACGGTCCATCTGACCTCCTTTACCATACAACAGTCTTTATGACCACTGCTGCCCGCCGACTACAATCCTTTCAACATCTGTCGCTAGATAATGATCTTTCTGGCCAATATTGCCCGCCGACTAAGGCCCTTCTGACATCTATCGTCAGAAAATTATATTTTTATAACTACCGCCCGTCTACTACGGTCCTTCCAACCTTAAGAGTCAGATTGCAGTCCTTCCGACCTCCGTCACCGAAAAATGGTCTTTTCTTACCACTGTCGCCCGTCAACTACAGTCTTTCCGACCTCCGTCGCCCACTGTGTATGGTTCTACCGACCAAACAAATATATCAAAAGTGATTCTTTCAAGTCACATCATGTAATGCATTTTATATGATGTATATTTCTTACATGAAGCCAAGGCCTTCCCCCAAGGAAGGATCTCATTTGTAATCAACTGCAAATAATAGTTGATTCATTCAAACTGTGCTAGACACCATGATTTTTTTTTCTTTTTGAGGGTTTTCCACATAAAAATCTTTGTGTCTCTTATGAATACTACATCCTCTCTTTTTATGTGATTGTATGTTGGATCTTCGTACAAAGCTATGACATTAAACTTTATATTTCTCTACCATCGCGAATATTCCAGGACGCAACAAGCTTAAATTTTATTAAATATGTTTTGATATTAATGATATATATGTTAAATTTGTATTGTATTATATTTAAAAAATGCATAATTTACATTAGAATATCTTGACAAAATTTTTATTTTAAAAATATTTGTTAAGGTTATCTACAGAAAAAAAAAAAAGCAATATCAAGATATCTTAATAAGTTATATTAAGATGGTTTGAAATCATTGATTTTTTATATTAATATTAAATATGAAGAGCTTGTATTACATTAATTTTAAAGCATATTTAACAATTGTGAAGCAAATTTTGATACCATTAATATTAGAATATAAAGAAATAAATTTCTTATCTTAATACAATCTTTTATTATATTGAGTCTGAAAATTATTGAATTTATTTTGATATTGGTATAACATAAATTTTTATATGCATACCATTAATTTTGAAGTAAATTTAATAATTTTAAAGTCATTCTTAATTAAAATTATATTAAAAAATAATAATAATAACATATTTTACAATCATCAAATATTCATAAAAACTTATGTTTTAACTTTCTAAGAAAATTTTAGTGAACTAAAATTATACAAAAACAACCTCAAATAATCCCTAAATTTGTTGATTGGACAAAAATTTATGGAGGTACTCAAAGTATTTTTCTTAAGAACTTCATAATTTATTGTTTATATGTTTGACAATCATAGTTCTTTTTTATCTACTTCAATTATATTCATTATGGATTTTAAATAAATTTATTAAATATCATTCATTAAATTTAAATAATGATCAAAAATATCTTAACCAAATTTATTGATAATGAGTCGAGATGAGCTCGAGTCACCTCTTTGTTTGAACTTGAACTTGATTAATTAATAGAGCTCGAGCTCGAGCTCAAGGTTAACTCAATGACTTGGAGCTGGTTCATGAGCGGGCCGGGTCGTTTATAACAAAAAGAAAAAATGAATATGATTCAAACAATTATTATATAAATTTATAAAAATAATGACAAATTAGAATATAAATAATAAAGAATTATTTGATATAAGGAAGTGAAAGATATAAGTTTAAAATATTTTTAATAGCTTTATAATTCACACCTAAATTCCAATATATATTTTAAGTATATTTTATATAAATATATTTTCAACTTATTTATCATGGAGTTAAAAGTTCTATTTCTATATTTAATTGGAGTTATAGTATTAAGGATTTTTTTAAAAAATATAATATGTATGATTTCCACTGAGTTGAATTTATTAGAATAAATTAATAATGGGACTTGCTAACAAATTTTATAAAGTTTTGCAAGTAAATAAAAGCATACATAGGCTAATATAAAACATAAAATTAAAAGAAAATATTTTTGATATATTTATGATAGATACCAACTAAATATTCAAATTTAAAATATTGAATAATGTACTACAATATGTTTGATTGTTTTTTTTAATATTCAAAGTCTTTTAACAAGCATTCTTTGCTTTGTTACTATACTATTTGTTGTATACTAAAAAATTCAGGGTTATTGAGAGAAACTTTAATGGTTTATTTTTATATGAAGATCTAGCGCATATATTTTAAATAAGAAAATGTAGAAAATACTAAAGATTGAAAGTGGAAAATTTAGAAAGAAAAAAAAAATCATAGGGCGTTACCTCATGATCTAATCAAATGGTTCTATTAAGTATCGGTTACAAAGATTGGCCACCCTCTTAATTGGAGAATGTAGGATTACAAGAGTATTAGTTGCTAGCATTTCATGTTATCGTAACTGTGGACAATATCATGAAGCTGGTAATAGATAACGGTTGTTCAATGGTTATGGTATGATGAAAGCAGTTCGGGGGTATTCTAATGATAGTTGTCTAACAATTGAAATCTGGTGACAGAGATCAGGTGGTGGCCTTTCAATGGAGGTGGTTTGGCAGTTGTGGTTCAACATCAAAGGTCGAATGATAGTAGCCAATAGAGTTTCAAGATTCTTTAAACCCTTAATCTCTCACCAATCTCCACTCAGGCTCCCTTTATATAGAGAGTGCAAGGCTATTAATAATTTTTTAGAGTACACTCTTTCTGAAAATAACCAATATTTAAAACACCCTATTAGATGGTCCATACTAATTCTCTTAACATTTAAGTGTCTTAATGAAATTAGAAATAAGTTATCTTCATATTACCAGGCGAATTAAATCAATAGAAGAAGCACTCATAGACATAATGAAACAATAAAGGATATTGTTATGCATTCAGCTAAACTCCAGCCCTTATACACACAATCCACGACCAACCAGCCTGAATCTGCCCCATACTCACTATGATCTCGCTAGTCATACCTGTTTGAACTTATGCGGAGCCCGATATCCTAACTGGTTCTTTGTTTTGCACACAATGATCAAATTGATCGAGTTGATTCACGATCTCGTGTAATTTCGGGTCAATTATTCCCTCGAAGCCTTTGGTCATTGACCCTTTAATCCAACTGAGCGGATTTGAATGGACAAGTTTCAATCCTAACCTCCCCTAGCAGCTAGGGGTACCTAAAGGCTGCCAGATTTAAGGGGAATAAAAATGAGTATTTTTAAATTTAAATCATAGGTGCTACAAGCAATTGGATGACTCGGAGATTTATACCGGGATCTATTATTTCTCTAAAGCCATCAGTTGTCAATTTTAAACCAACCGAGTGGATCCAAAAGGGCAAGTGCCCTCCCAACCTCCCCTCGCTAAGAGGGGACACCGAGAGGCTTTCGAATTTCTAAGAAAATTAAAAAGGTCAATTAAATTAAATCATAATTAATTACTAGGTACGACAAGCAATTGAAGACCAATACTGGGGTTGATTCTTCCCCTGAAGCCCTCGGTCTTTGAATAGATGTCTGGTCGAGCGGATTTTAAAGGGAAATTGCTCTCCCAACCTCCCTTCACGGAGGGGAAATGCCGGGAGGCTGTCAGATTTAATATAACCATCAAAGAGCACGAGGGTTTTAATTAATTAACCAACTAATTAATTAAAATATTAATTTAATTAATTGATGAGATGATTAATTAATCGAGCAATTAAAATAACAAACTATAATTAATTAATTAAATAATTGATCAAGTATGAAAATACAATTAATAATCTTGTGCAATTAATAAAATATAATTAATAAATTGATTAGTTGAGCTATACCAAAGCTTAATAATTTGATTAATTGAAACATTTAAATGAAAATGCAATAAAAGAAACATAAATGAATGTTTGCTCTATAATCAACCCCTATACAACGGTCCAGCAAACTAAAACTCCATACAAATAGCAACCTAAAACTAAAACACCAAAACTCCAGCTCTTAGGAAACTCTAACTCCTCGCAAGCCACAAGCCCTGACTCTAAAAAACTCTTTGTTGTACAGGCCCCAAAACATACAGAAAAGTAAACAAGAGTTGGCACATGATGACAAACAAAACTAGTACTGAAAGAAAAAGACTAGTGCTGAAACAACACTAGTACTATAGGAAAAGATGATACTAAAACAAAAGATGTTATTGTACTCTAGACTAGCACTAAAACAAAAATACTAGTACTTGCGTCGAGGTAGTGAAGTGTGCAAAATTATAGAATTGCTGCTAAAATCACACTGAGCTAAGCCCTATATGTCATTTCTAATGGAAGCACTCGATCCTCTGTTAGTAGACAAACATGATTGACAATGTTCAAATAATTTTAATTCCTACCATGATGATGACTGTGTTGAAAGCTAATCTCAACCAGAGAGGACCCCAAATATTTAAAATGTCTCCAAAATTCCTACCCCAATGATGATTGTATTGAAATCTAATCTCAATTATAGGGAACCCCAAATATTTAAAATGCCTCCCAAATTCTTACCACGATGATAGCCATGATGAAAGTGAATATCAACTAGAGGGATCAATTCTAAACATATAAATAAAAATTTAATTATAAAAAACTTAAAACTAAAACTAATCCACCTCCCGCAAGTGTTTGTCATGGGTGATAAATTTGAAATTAACCTCAACTCAGAAAGAGAAAATGTCATGTCTAGTGTATCACTAAGATTCATCCTCAAAGTCTTTTGCCAACAGATATGTGGCATAGACCCTCAGATTGGATGATTTTGTCGCAAAATTGCATCATTATATCACGATCAAAGCCAGAGCATGTATGTTTCCTAATGGCGTCAAACCTTTGAGTAATGAATCATAGGATATATTCGATAGGCATAAAGCCCTTTTTGTTAGCTAAGGTGAATTCAAATGTATCCGCTTAGATAAACATCACCCCAAGTCTAAGAGGTATTCTTGAACAAAGCAACCCATGGTTGCCGCTAAGATGCCTTCTATCAAGTTGGGTCGACTACCTCCTCTAACTAAGTCGACTATGGATCATGACAGTCCGGGATGACATAATTATGGGATTTTGATCAGGCTTGTCTTCATTCCCCCCATCTTCTGTTTTAAATATACAATGATAAATTTCAAATCATAAATTCTGAAATTCAATATCAAATTCAAATCATAAAATTATTGCTATTATATGTTAAGTTTGCGACCTATTTAACAACTAACCTTAATCGAAACTTCTCTCTCGTTATTAGGAGGGATAATGAACTATAGAGGTTTGCGCCTATAGGAAACCAAAACTCAGATCATAAAGTCCTCATAAAATGATACCGAAATCTCTCGGTAGTGTCTTATCTAAAACCTAATCTACATTATAAAAATTTACCTGGAACATAAATACATTAAAACTCTCAACCGTCAAATACAAAAGAAAAAGTCGGCGTGGAGAAGTCGGGGGCTAGAAATTTTTGGAGCTCACAATACCATATCGTGTTGAGTAATAGAATACATAATATGAATGAACCAACATAGCTCAGTAGACCAAACCAATTGATCTAATTTTTTTAATAAAAATTCATTATGCACTTAACTGATTTTCAAAAGCAATTATTAGTAATTCATTGTGCCCAGCAAAATAATATTTGTAGATATCAGAAATTTAAATAATAATGCAGTGAAATAATTAACCAAGCACTTTATATAATATAGAAGAAAATAACAGATTTTTCTTAGACCCCTATACCTTTCATCAGAAACATATATGAAAATTCATGTGCTTATGACTCTCAATGTTTAGCACATATCAAATATTCAAAAATTCATGCTCTGATTACTTCTTGTGTATCTCGCACAATAACCTCCTCCAACTTCATAGCTCAATAGAATCACATATTTCAAACATATAAATATATGGGATTTTTACATACATAACACTTAAAACTACTAAAAATACCTATTCAACACCTAAAATAAAATATTTACTTATATACCACCTCTTTCTCATTCTAAACATTAGAGATAGCACTCCGTTAGCTTCCGTCAAACCCCTCTCCCCGAACCCACTCGATTTCCCGCGTGAAAGCTTCGTCGCCTCTTCTTCTCTCGAGCAGGTATGAATCCCGGCTCTCCTATGTTTCCTCTTCTTCGCTTGATCACGGTTCATCGTGTGCCCTAGGTAAAAAAATGCGGGCTGATATAGGAGTCCTGGCAAATCCTTTTACACAGCTAATATAGGAGTCCTGGCAAATCGAATCAATGCTTAGCAACGAATGGAAAAATTTTTCACCAATGCTTACGGATTTTTATTCATGCTCCTTTTTTTTAACTCATTTAATATTCCATGCCCAGAAATAAGTTTGATTAATTTTTGGTTTTTTTTTTCACCAAAATTTACTAATGTTTATTAATGCTAATAATTTTGTTTAACTCATTTATTATTTCTATGCACATAAA
The DNA here is from genome assembly GCF_001605985.2 of Dendrobium catenatum. NCBI lineage: Eukaryota > Viridiplantae > Streptophyta > Magnoliopsida > Asparagales > Orchidaceae > Dendrobium > Dendrobium catenatum. The sequence continues at coordinate 788,001 of NW_021345501.1, read as the reverse complement.
TGAGTTCGATTAATTTTTGCTACATCGTCTTGAAATTCGGTGGATATTGGAGTGAGATGTAAGGTCAAACTCGAATGAAGTATATAGGTGGAAGTTAGAAAACCTTAAAGCTTCAAAGAGATGAAATTAGTTTGGTGTTGCTAAAAGAACGAGTTGAAGCACTTTGTCATTGGATACGGGGGCAACCGTTCGACTTTCACTCTCATGTTATTGGAACTTCACCTAAGAATTACATGTTGGTTGCAAGCGACTCAGATTTAGTTGACATGCTGAGCAGAAGCGACTCAGATTTAGTTGACATGCTGAGCAGTTCCTATGAAAGAAATAGATTTGAGATAGCGGTTGTAATGAAACATTACGAGGTAGATATGTCCCAGAACATTCAAACTGAATTAAACAACCAATCAAATGAAATGTATCAGAACAGTTTGAATATTGGAGACTATAATGATATTATAGTAGATGATGTGTGTGATGATCTTTTTGTACCCCAAATTGATGAGGCAAATAGTCTATTTGTTGGTTCATGGTTTGACGATTCTCAAAGTTTCAAGCAAGCTGTTAGGTCGGCTGCAATTTTAAAGAATTATGCTATTAAGATAAAGGCTAGTGACAAATCTAGAGTGATTGTTACTTGTGCGTATAGAGGTTGTCCTTGGAGAATAAGTGCTTCATTGTGTCATGATGGACACTCCTTCGAAGTCAGGAAAATTGAATCAACTCATTTATGCCCTGGGGTCAATAGAGCAGGAAACAAACAAGCAACTACGAGTTGGGTTGCTCATGAAATCATGGACATTGTAAAGAGAAATCCTGATATCACACCCAAAGATATTAGCAATAATTTTGAGGTTACTTAGGGATTATCCTTACCATATATGAAAATTTGGCGATCCAGAGAGTTAGCAAGAGATGTCATGTTTGGATATGTCGATGATAACTATATGTGGGTTCCTACGTTGCGATCTGAATTACTGAACATGAATGTTGGCTATCACATTACATACATATGTGACATCAAAAGCAATGCATTCAAGCGATTCTTTGTTTCTTTCAAAGTATGTATTGAAGGTTTCATTAATGGATGTAGACATTTAATTGGAGTAGATGCATGTCACCTCAAATCAAAGTATCTTGGCGTACTGCTTTCTACAAATGGTTTGGATGGAAATAATGGGCTCTACACAATAGCATATGCCGTTGCAGAATCGGAATCTAAGAAATCTTGGGAATGGTTTATGAGGAACTTGTTGGATAGCTTGGGTTGTGATATAGAACATTTAGCATTCATTTCCGACATGGAAAAGGGCCTTAGTGAAGCTATAAAACTTATTTTTCCAAATGCAGAGCACAGGGTTTGCATGAGACACCTGTGGAAAAATATTAAAAAATACTTTCGTTGTGAGGATGGCAACAAACTCCAAAATTTGGTATGAACAGTTGCAAATAGTTAAAACCTACATGACTTGCAAAAGAAAAATGAGGAGATCTTCAAAATTAGTCCACAAATGCACTCTTACTTGAATTCATTGTCATGCAAGTGATCTAAGATGACGTTCTCTTTGCACATTAAAAATCACTACAATACGAATAATATGTCTTAATCCTTTAACGCATGGGTCGAAGATGCGAGAAGTAAACCTGTTGTTGATTTGATTGATATGATAAGAGTTAAGCTTATGGAACAACGCTCGCAAAGAAATATAATTTCTGCATCCTGGAGAAGTCAACTTGTTCCTCATGTGGAAGAGTATATTAGAGATATCACAACAAGGAAAGTTCATTTTATCATTCGCCAATTGACGTCAAGCAGAGCTGAAGTTGAAGGTATTCATGAAAGGCATGAGGTGGACATAGAAATGAAATTTTGTAGCTGTGGATTCTGGCAAATAAGTGGTCTACCATGCATATATAGTGCAGCATTTATTGGAACAACACAACACATATTATGGCATACATATGTTGATGATCACTAGTATCTAAATAGGTATTCCAATAATGCCTTAATTAATTGCCTTCTACATGCTATGCTAGTTTGTTACATATTTCCTTGATTTTATGAACATATATAAAATGACATATGATGGTGCGATCTCAACCTTACCAGGCAAGGAGATGTGGGTTGCAGTCAGTGATGATGTGGTAGTTACCCCCCTAATACACTTCGACCATGTGACAGACCCAAAAAAGGCGAATAAAAAATTTCTCAGAAGTAGGAAAGAAAACAAAACTTGGAAACAAGTGCAGTCATTGCAATTTATTAGGCCATCATAGAAGTACCTGCAAGAATCCATTAAATACGGTAGTAGAAGACATTGGTAATGAGAGCATAGTTCAAGATGTTGCGTAGATGTTGCATAGTTCAAGAATTTTGCTGTAACAGAATTTCTTGTTACAGATTTTGTTGCAAGGGTTTACAGATTTTGTTTCAAGAATTTTGCTGTAATAGAAGATTAGTTTTAACAGATGTTTTGTTGTTCTTAATACTTTCATGTAAGGAATATTGCTGTTCTTAATACTTTCCTGTAAGGATTTTGGCTCAATTCGGCTGAAGCAGCTAGAAATGTGTTACAACAACTTTTATTTATCTGTTAAGGATGAATTCCTGAGAGCAAATCCCGAGAGCAAACGCAATACGATTATCTGTTAAAGCAACTTTTATTTATTCTATAACACATTTGCAGTTGTTGTTCTTAATACTTTCTGTAAGGATGAATTCCCAATAGCAAACCAAGAGCAATTGCAATACGATTATCTGTTAAAGCAACTTTTATTTATTCTATAACACATTTGTAGTTGTTGTTCTTAATATTTTCCTGTAATGATGAATTCCCGAGAGCAAACCAAGAGCAATTACATAATCTGACCTTACATAAACCGAGAGCAAACCAACTTTTATTTATACAAACAGATTAACCGAGAGGAAACCAAAAACTATAGCAACAAATTTCATGAATTAATATTACGTTTCATAGTCAAAGTTACATCCAAATGTTTCAATCCTAATCAACAATTACAATTTCAGCTCGTAAGTAAATTTTTCACAGCGATAGCTACAATTAAACTTAGGATTATAACCAACAATTTTTTTATCTGTAAAAGTTCATCTCTCAATGATGATATAGCAAGCTCTTCAGCAAAATGCGAGTCTGAATCGTACGGCAAATCATTTACTTCATCACAGCCGCAATCGTCTTCTGATCGTTTCCGAGAGCATCTGTAGAATTTTCTTCCTTTACTATGCGACTTGTGTGACATGTATACTGTACATTGAAAATTGCAATGACAATAAATTCGATTACTTGGGTTTCTAATCGGCATCGCTGAAGAGCTCGAACTCATTGTTGCTGTCTCAAAAAAAAAAAAACTAAAACTAAAACTATTCAACTAAAAGATGAAATCAAAGACAAAAAACAGAAAATTTCATGTTGAGTGCGGTTCTAAACAAACAAAACAGATCTCAAACATTGCTCATACTCATACAAATAATTTAGACTAAATCTCTAATCGGCATAAGAAATGCTTTGCCTATATAATTTTTTCCAGTAAAAGGGAAAACTGTAAGAAATTTGGAAAAGCCTAAATCAATAAGAAATTTGGAAAAGCCTAAATTTGTAAGAAATCGTTGAAGACCCTTAGCTATGCTTAAACTTTAGAATAACTTCAATCTTTGAGAAATTTTGGAAAAACTTAATTTGAAATAATCAACTCAAACATAATCTGACCTTGCCGACCTTAAGAAATGCTAAAATCAGTAAGAAATGCTTAACTTTAGAACATAATTTGACCTTGCCGACCTTACAAGTTGTGATGCCAAGGGAAGCAGATGCGTGCGAGAGGGAAACCTGTAAGAAATTTTGGAAAAAGCTTAAATCAGTAAGAAGCGCTTAAACTTTAGAAGCTAATCTGGCATTTTCTAGCTTAGAAGATGGATGCCAATGGAAGCAGAGGCGTGCGATTCAGATGCAATGGAGAAGACAATCCCTCTCTCGACCGGAGGAAAGCCAACATGTGCGAAAGTAATGGAGCAGCTCCAAAATCTTTCCTTGCGCGACTGAATGCAAGCGAAGGCGCAGGTAGGGTTTTTCTTCGCTTTTAGACAGAGACTTAAAAGAGTGGTACAACACAAATAGAAATGAGAAAGAGGTGGTATATAAGTAAATATTTTATTTTAGGTGTTGAATAGATATTTTTAATAGTTTTAAGTGTTATGTATGTAAAAATTTCTAAATATATATATAGCATTGCATTGTGTGTTGTATGGGTTTAGCCCTAATCGCACGCATACTCCTGAAAGAGCCGCACTACGCAGTCTCTTTTTCGTCGTTGTTGTTCGGCTTCGTTGCTTCGCAGGAGCAGGAGATGTAGCTAGAGATTGCACGAGTCGCTTCTTCGGCTCCTTCGTTGCTGTTCGACTTCGCTCCTTCGACGACGTTCCCTTCCTGTCGGATCAGACGTTACAACATTTTGATCGGAAGCAACGACGGGAGCTCGCTCACTGTGAAGAAGGGATGCCATCTGTTGAAGAAATGCAAGAGCCCCCAATAATGCCTCAGGAAGAAGTCCCTCGTCCAAAGTCTTCTTGTCTGCTCCATCTCTTACTAAGAAGGGCGGGGTTGATAAAGGGAAAGCTGGTTTTACAGGTTCTCTACCGTCAAAGAATACCTCAAAACGTGGTCTCAAAGCTGATGCATCCCAACCACCCTTACAACACACGGAAGGCTCTGCATCAGAATCTTTGCCTGATTCCTCATCCTTGGGCGGCGACTACCGAGGACTAAGGCACAAATATCTTGTATTAGAGGAAGAAAGCCTCTCATTGGATAGAGCGCTAAGTATGGTTGAAGCTGATATCAATGCTCTAGAAAATGATAAGCTTGGGCTTCTGGACCAACTTGTTGTCTTGGAAGGTCTCATCTATCCATCAGAGCTCAAATCCAAGTAAACTTGTAAGTAAAACTGCTTTTAGCTCCATCTTAGTTTTGTTCCTTGTATATGATTGCTGCTTTGGCTTGACTTGGTTTGGAAATATACTTATCTTTTATCTTTAGTAAAAAAATTAATGACATATCAAAACTTTAATTGTTCATGAAACATGAGAAGAAAAGTGCTTGTATTGCATATGTACCTCTTTTATGAATTCAGGATCATAAATAATGTAGTTGTAGAGCCAAATGGTGGCCTAATTTTGTGCATCATAACTTAGAAATAGTGCAAGATTACCAAATGCATTCAAGTTTAACATTCCATATATATTTTCACTAAGGAGGACTAGCAGAGATTTGTTATATATTCACCCAGTTTTTGCAGCATATCAATATTAGGCTTGTTAGTGGATCAGGATTTAAATAGTGTTGATCACGACTTTGCCCCGCCTAACTAAGGTTGGTTTCACCTCTGTATGTATTTAATAAAATAGTCTTGGTTGTGATGCTATGGATCCTTCCAAGCACACCGCATGTATTTAATAAAGCGATCGAGCAACTACTTTTCTAAAGCACATGCATATATTTTACAAACATCCAAGTGAGCAACTGCTTATTTATTTTTGTTCTTCATTTTTTTCCTGTTGCTTAATGTCCAGTGGTTACTGTTATTATAATATTTATTTTTCAGGAATTGTGAAGGGCTTTCAAGCACAGCGTAGACAATATTGCTAAGCTCTTTAATTTCCATTCGATCGCCTTATGATCAATATCAAGTGCTATCTCTAGTTCTTGCTAGACATAGCATTTCCTCATATTTCCATTTTTTGATTGTCTAGGTTAAGATTGAAGCTGGGCAACTCTTTAATAATTTCAAGCAACCTTGAGAAGTTATGTTTGATTGCTATTTTTAACTAGGAGGAAGTAGTATCTAGCTGGCTAAGGTTTCGTTTGGGATGACTTTCTTATTGCTTCTTAAAATGGCTTTCTAGTGCAAAAATTTTTAATTTTTGTACTGAAATGCTGCTTTAAGAAGCAAGAAGAAGCCCCTCCCAAATGAAACCTAATGTTTTGTTTAGGACGGCTTTCTAATTGCTTTATTAAACTACTTTTTATTACAAAAAATCATGAAAGCAGGAAAAAAATAGTGGTATAAAACTATCCCAACCGAAGCTAGCCTAAATGTAAATTTTATTACATTTCTGTTCGGCTTTTCTGATAGCATCTTTTCCCTTAATTGATGCTTATTTATTGTATATTACTGGTTAATCATTAATGGCGATCAGCTTAGCAGTTTCAGTGGTAATTTAAATGTTCCATTTTTGAATCAATTATGCAATCATTTTGATGTTCTTTTTAATAATATATGAACAATACATAATTTAAGAAACATGGTTCAAATTTTTGGCTCTGCTTTTAGTTTGTTTTTTTTTCTAAATTTAAGAATCTGAAGAGGTAAGTTTTGCTTGGTAGTTTTTTATTTAATGGTGCTGCGTTCAAATAATGTTTCTTCTTAATCTATTGTATCTTAAAAAGTATAATCTAGCTATTTTAGCTTGTCGTTAATGCTTGTCATGGAAAATGCTTTATTGCTCAACTCATTGGATACATATATGCATGACACAAGTCATGTATGGAAAGCGCAGTCAAAAAGCACAAACCAAAGCGTAGTTAAAACGTAGTCCATGTGACAAATTTTAATTGGATATCGTGTCTGGACCTAATAATTTCCCATGTATGGAGAGCTGTTTTGGGTTATTCTTTGAGCAAGAAAGCTTAGCTTTATTTATATAAATGATGGAATTATTTTATTGCCATTTAAGCTACAACAAAAAAAAAGTATAGAAAGAGTTTAAATCATTATATGTGTCAAAATCTCGAGTGATTATTGGATTCGGACACCGGACACATCTTACGTTTGGTACTTCACAGTATTGAGCTCGGTACTGAGCAGTACCGAGTTCAGTACTTCACGATATCGAGTACCGAGCAGAATTGCTTGGTACTTCACGGTACCGAGCTCAATACCTCACAGTACCGAGCTTAGTACCGAGTAGGCGGTGATGTGACGCATTTTCATCGGGCTCTGGACGTCATCTGGTGTCCGAATTCAATAATTTCCCCAAAATCGCATTTTTTTTCTCTGCTTTGCTGATGAAAACAGTGAAAAGCAACTAGAACAATAAGGTGAAAGAATCTTTCTTTAAGAAAAGTGCAAAGCTTTATGAAAAGCTACAAAACTTTACTCGTTATTAAATGAGTTCTGTCATTTGGATTACTTCACTATAAGTCCAAAACTCATCAACATTTATTGATGTACAAAAAATAGTTCCAATCAGCTCACAACACCTCATGTAGTCCATCATTTTCCCATTCATGCGAAAAGCTGCTTTTGTGCTTGCCTCCATATGGAACCTATCATCACCAAATATGCAATTACAGCAGTTTTCCCTAAGCAAATCGAAGTCCAGAATAGCTGCCTTTAACCCAGTTACATCCTTCTTCTTAAGGCCCATCACCCAACCCACTTCTCCTTTTGTTCATCCACGAGCAGCACTTCTCTCCTAAGCAACAAAGCCAAAGCCCATTTCAGAATACTTCATTTCAATAGTCTATATAGGCATACACAAAAACCCAAACAGTAAGCCTCTCACCTTTTCTTTTATTTCACTTCATTGACATTTCCTATTGTTAAATGTTAGCTTCATTTAAATGATATAATTAGTGATGTCATTAGCTAGTATCATTGGCACTATTACTTGTATTATTTCCACTAAAAATGAAAAATTGGAGAGAAGAGAGAAAATAAAAGTGGAAGAGAGTAGGTTTGTTGTAACTCTTTTAAGCATAAATCAATATTGTTGGTTAGTATAATTAATATTGTTGATAGTAGCTAACATTGTCGATCACTTGTATTATTGTTGTGCTTGTTAGTGCCAAATAAATATACATGTGTACATATGCATATGTGTGTGTATGAATATTTATTTATTTAGATACGCATGCATATGTATTTTCTTTTGCAAAAAAAAAATGAATGAGAGTTCAAAAAAAAAGGGGGAAGAAAAGAATTAAAAAAAAGGAGAAAAAAAGAAAAAAAAGAAAGAAAAAGAGAGTAAAAAAAGAAAGAAAAAGGGAGAGTAAAAGGAAAAAAGAAGAAGATAAATAAAAAAAAGAGGAAAGAAAGATACAAAAAAGAGAGAATTTTCTTCATGTAAATTTTGCAATTTCCGCCGATCTCAAAGGTATAAACTTTTCAAACTAAGATTCTCGTTCTCGTCGTTTGCGGTGGACCGGCAAATCCCCTATACGCGCTCTCGTAGTATGACATTAGGAAAATCGATGCGACGCCTACGACGAGGCGGATAATCACCTAAAATTCTATATTTGTCATTTGCGACAGACCGGCAAACCCCCTATACGCTCTCTCGTAGCATGGTAGGAGGAAACTTGGTGCGACACCTACAACGAGATGGGTAATAACCTAAAATCCTATTTTCGACGTTAGTAGCGGACCGAAGAACCACCTATACGTGCTCTTATAGCACGGTAGAAGGGAGCCCGGTGTGACGCATACTGTGAGGTGGGTGAGCCCCATACACGCTCTTGTAGCGTGGTGGGGAGAGCCACTTGTGTTCTCATACGGTTACTTTTGAAGGCCCCATACACGCTCACGTAGCGTGGTGGGATGAAAGATGTACGGCCCGATGTCCCCCGACACCTATCATACACACTCAAGTAGCATGGTGGGGTGGCCAAGTTTTCCGTGGTTTCCCCTAAACGGGGGAGATGTCGAGAGGCTGCGGAATTTTCTAGTGAAATAGAAGATCTAACTTGGACCAATTTTGGACAATTCGAACTTGGCTTGGACTCGAATATTGAGCAAATAAAGTGACTTTAACTTAATTTAAACAATAAATAAACTTGCAATTATTGAATTCAAACTCGAATGAACACTTACAGGGGACTTAAACTAATGATGAAGACTCATTTTGAACTAAAACTAATTGAGTTCTCAGTGGACATGACTTGGACAACTTGTGCTCAAGCAAAAGAAAAAAAAAAAGCTTTGAACTTAAGCTTATGATAATATGAATTTGAATTTGAGCATAATTAAGACAAATGAGCTAAATTGAGGATGGATCTAGTTGAACTAAGTGATCAAATTAAAAAAAAAAAAAGAAAGAAAATTTCATTCTAATTAATAACAAAAAGTTTGAATGGATCATAAAGGATCTAACTTGAATAGATTATAAGAAACAAGCTCAAGATATCATGTGATGAACTGGCATTTAATTTGACATGCATTCAAATAAGCATCAGTAGAGGAGCTCTAAAGAATGTGATTTGGGGGATAATCAACATTCCTATGGAATTATCATTCTATTGAGAATGCGAATGTTAATTAAGGAGGGCAATCCATCCAAATCTCATCCAAACAAGCACATTACTCTCCTACAAGTGAAGATGGAGAATATGTTGCAGATGCGAGCTCCTATGAGCTATTACAAAAGCTCATCATATGTACAATACTTTGTCTACAAGTAAATACAGAACAACTACAACAAATATAACAAATCATCAATCAACATACATGAGGATATTATTGATGAATGCAATCCATTCAGCAGTCTATATTAATATGCGTATAAAATGCGCTGAATCTACTTACAAACAACAGTAGTAGAGATATTGCATGGATGGTGGATCCCTTACGAACACCTAAAATTTGTAATGGGTATAGTGATTGTGCTCACAAGTCGTGGTATTGGATATGTTACAAGTATAATGAATTTTCCTACAAATATGGATGAAGAAATTAATATTGAATGCAACTCAACCTCGTTGCAAAGTGCTAATATATAGATAAATACGTTCACTCTGCTTTAAGTGATGAAGATTGAAAGGTCACTTATGAATGACGAATAATCGATAGTATGCCCAATAAATTTTCTAGAGAAGGGATAATAAGATGCATGGAATGATCATGATGATTTGTCCACAATCATGTGCAATGAACACGACAAGGCCACAAGCAAAGAAAGGGAGATGTAGTAGAAGTGAATCCTATGTTATCAATACAGACTAACGTGTAAATGAGCACATAATAGTCTACTTTCAAATGAGAGGAATATATATGCTACAAGATTCTTGATTGTTATGTATATCCAACATGAAATTTGCAAGTATTCATATCAACCGACTAATGAGCTTGCATATTGAAGAACAAAAGCCCTAATGAAGGGAATTATTAGTTGATACAACAACTTATATGCAATAGATACGAGCATCTGCAAACTCTTGTAGCAAGAGTATTCTAGCATCCTCATATTCAACAACAAGACACAAACAAGCATATTGTCTGCAAGCAAAGATAACATACCTATAGCATAATGCATAGTACCTACGACCTGTTGTAGCATGGATACTGTAACATCTCTATAGCCAACAATCATCCAGTGGAAGACAAATACACTAAAGAGGTATATAACTAAGGTTGTGATATCGATCCCTACGGTTGAGGTCGGTTCACTCGTAGATGAATACAACCATTCCTTGTGATCTACGACGACCACTGAAATTACTTGTCGATAACAATAGTGGATACGTAGTAAGTGCAATAAATCCTCTATGGACACAAGTACTTATCTCTGCAAGCAAAGATATAAGGCAACGATAAATCCAAATTCATAGGAGTCGTCGTAGGAAGTTTTTCATGTATGCAAAGTGTCATCTATGAGCAAATATAAAAGACATCTAATTGTTATCAGCATTCATGAGAAAAAGTAAAAGATTAGTTAGTGCACTACAATTTACCTACATAAATTATACAAGTAGTGCATGACAATCTACCTGTATAAAGCAGCAAATAACTCAATGCACAAGCTGCTACAACACGCCACAGGATTCGCAACATTCATGCAAGTGGACAAAAGGCGTGTAGGAGCATCCAAATAGAACGCTGCGTCCAAATGGCGGTCACCCGTACAACTGATCGGCATCAAGATATTCCAAGAATGCACCTGCACATGCACTGTAATTTGTATACATATAGGTACGCAAAAAGGGCATGTATAATCACATGACTCGCATGGACCCTGGCGAGTGTATTATTGGTACACATGTGATGTCTAAGGATGCTGCACAGGTCAATAAATTTTAACCTGATCCTCCTAAGCAGGTAAATAGGAGTCAATAAGGTTAAAAAAATAATTATAAAATACCCCCAAACACCCGCATGGGCCCCGACAAGCGTGTTATAAGTACACACATGATGTATAGGGATGCTATGTGGATCAATAAGTGAATTCAAGTTCGAACCTGATTTTTCTATGCATATTAATAGGAGTCGACAGGGTTCGAACTATTAAACAAATATACGATTGTGGTGACTGGTATATTTGTTTTAATATATTCATATTAGGTATTCAAGACCCATATAATGAGAATTCACTAATAAAGGTACAAAGCCTATGACAAAACTTGATCCTATGTCAACAACTTGACAGAGTTTTTAAGGTTTAATTTACAAATGAAAATAACCCACACACCCCGATGATAGACGTGTTGATTGTAGATCTCAACCAGAGAGATTAATTTCAAATATTTCAAAATGTCATCCTAAGTACTAAAAAATTCAAACATCTGAAAATCTCAATTCAAAATATTTAAAAATTGAAATTCAATCATCAACCACTTAAAGCTAAATCCATCCGCCCTCTGCAACAGTTTGTCGAAGTGGACACATTAAAATTTATTTCAGCTTACATAAAGCTAATGCTTGGTCGAAAATATTAGTAGGATTCATTCTCAATTAATCTCTTATTAGTAAGAACGTGGTACGTGTCCTCTAACAAATGGTTTTGCTGCTAAATGGCAACACAGGATAAACGGTTATAACTCGGGCCCTCTGAACCGAGTGGTTTTACTGCTAAATGACACCACGTGATAGCGGTTATGGCCAGAGCCAATACGTTCTTTAGTGTCATCAAATCCTTGAGATGTGAATCAATATGATATAATCGATAGGGCACAAAGCCCGCTGTTAGTTAAAGTGGATTCAAATTTGTCCCCTTAGACAAATACTCAAATCAGGTCTATAAGGTCCCCTTGGAAGAAGCAACCTATGGCTGCCGATAAGAATCCTTCTGTCAGGTTGGATCGACTACCTCCTCTGACTAAGTAGATCAGGGATCACGATGGCCCGGGATGACGGAACCATGTGATCTTGATCGGCTCTATCATCTATTCCCCCACCATCCGCTTTAAGTGCAAGATGGTGAAATTTTCAATTTTAAATATAAAATCTTTACATTTCCAAATACCTAAATCGAATGCTGCTACTATATGCTAGATAACATGTATCTCTATGTATCTGATTGATGACTAGCCTTAATCAAAAGTTCTCTCTCATTATCGGGAGGTGTAATTAATTATAGGGTCTTGCGCCTATAGGAAACCAGAACTCAAATCATAAAGTCGTCACAAAATAAGGGTGAAATCTCTGGGTAGTGTCTTATCTACAAACCCATCAGCCTTCCCAAAATGTACCCCGGAACTTAATTCCATTAAAACTCCCCTCGAAATATAAGCAACGCGGGTGGAGGTCGGGGCCAAATTTTCGGAGCCCACATTGATATCCTTATATTTGGTAGCTCCGGCTGCAAACTATCTGAACACCAAGAGTCTTCTCTTAAGCTTACTTTCCAGACAGTCGCTAACATGATAAAGGGCAAGACTCTTGAGGAGATTCGTAATACATTCAACATCAAGAATGACTTCATGAGTAGTTGGAGGTGATAAATTTGATTTTTGTGTTGGTGTTGATTGCAATGAGGGTTTGAAATTTATCAAATGGGTTAAGAATAATAGGGGCATTGAAAAGCTCGGTTAGTTGAGTTGATCTCATAGCATGTAGAGAATGATAACTGAAGGAAAAAAATTCTTACTCATCTTGATCAGAAGCTTTTTATAATAGCTACAGAAAAAATAGCGCTAAAAGAAAAAAAAAAAGTGAATTAACATTTGTAATGAATATCACTTAATGCAGAGATTTAAAAGAAGAAATACAAAATAAGGAGAGAATTGATTTATTTAAATTCTCCAGTATATTGAGGTATCCGAAGAGAAAAACGTGCAGAGAGAGAACCAATGATGGAAATCATCCTCTTCTTTTAGAGAAATTATTCCATGAGGAGTCCATACGGGAAAGAACTGTCCATACTATTAGTGTGTACACTTGTTGATGGAATTTTGAAAACAGGTTTTGAAAAGTTTGATTTTCTTTGTGAATTTTAAAATTAAAGTTAAATTCTAATTCTAAAATCGAATTATCTCATTAGAAAAAAGTATATCATATCGAAAGATGAAAATAGAATTTCAGAACGGGATTTATATTTAGAATTATGAATCTCATCTTGAGTATTGTGACCGGATGTTAAAGAGAACTTCGTATGGCCCCAAAGGGCCATAGTGAGTTTCAACTAAATATCCAGTTACGATGATCAAGAAGGGTGATCGTTAAGTTCATATCCAATGCTTTATTAATGAAAGATATATCTCCCCAATTGGAGAAAATGTCATTCGATGATAATTCTTCGAATATGATGATAACGATCATTAATATTTTAACTTTCCCAAAGAAATCAATTTAAATTTTGAAAAGTTCAATTTTGAAAATCAGGTGTGTGTGATTTTAAATCTCCTACGATCGCAAACACTCGTAGTTAATTACATCATAGGAAGACAGAGTTCAACTCAACGATTATTAGGCTTTGTTCGGGACGATTTTTTATTGCTTTCTAGTACAAAAATTTTAATTTTTGTACGAGAAAGCAGCCTTAAGAAGCAGCAAAAAAATCATCCCAAACGAAGCCTAAGGATTAGGCTTCCTTTGGGACGGCTTTTTTATTGCTTTCTAAAACAGAGTTAGGGCATTTATATCCTCAAATTGTAAGCAATTGCAAAGGCTGTAGCCCAGCGGAGGCAATACATGTTAGGCGCCAAGTTCATCATCCATTCATCCGCATCAATCAAAGGAGTATTAAAGTACTCATACAGCCCAAGTTATTCTACATAAATTTCTTTTCAAAACTTAACGGTACTTTACAGTGAAGATCAAACTATTAGCTAAAACCAGTCGAAAGATCTCCAATTTGTACTAAATATAAGCCAATATGAGGAATTTTATTCCTGAAAGTCCAAATATATTTCAGCATAGCTTACAGAGAAACTTAACAATATTAGACAAAGCAGCTGTGCTGTGCTAAACTGTAAAGGACCGGCTTGACTATAAAAAGGCCCTTATATACTCTAAATATTTCAGCTGAATATACTTGCCCACCATGAGCTTTCCTTTCACAGCTTCGAAGAAGGCAAACCTACAAGAAAATCTTTCCATTTTAACTACTGATGAAACATCTGGAACAACTTAAAACTTTATATCTTTTTTCACTTCAATTTCAATCATGAAGGAAGAAATGTGGTAATTATACTAAATATTTTGTTTCTAATATTTTTTTTCACTTTAATGGCAGGTGGTATAAATTATAGTAGGAGTGTCAATATTTGACACGACCCGAAAACCTGACTTGAATCTGACCTGAAAATTTCGGGTTAGGGTCAACCCGAACCCGAAACGGGTGGGGTTCGAGTTCAACTTTTCGATCCGGTTCAAAAAACGGGTCAGGTTTGGATTGACCCTTTGACCTAAAATTGATCCGTTTTTTCCCCGAAAATCCGAGATTGACCCATTTTTTACACGAAAAAGCGGAGATTAACCCATTCTTTAGACCCAAAAACTAGCAGTTTTTTGTTGGCACCGGGTCATTCGGGTCGTGTCGGATTGACCCGGACCTAAAGCGGGTTGGGTTCGGGTTGACCCGAATAGTGTCGGGTTAGTTTCAGGTTCGACCCGAACCCAACCCGTGACCCGAAATTGACACCCCTAAATTATAATAACCAGCCGGTAAAATGAGTTTATTCTGACAATATTTCTGAAAATTTCATCTAGGGGAGTAAAAATAAAGGTCGATGTTTACGAGCAACTTATGTTTTGCTCTATAACTGTTCATATTCAACTCATTCGTTATGTAACTTAGATGAATTTGAACAAAATTTTCTTTAACTTTTTTACTAAGGCTTCGTTTGGAACAGCTTTCTCACTGTTTCTTAAAACAACTTTTTAGTGCAAAAATTTAAATTTTTAGTACTAAAAAGCTGCTTTAAGAAACATTAAAAAAGTCATCCCAAACAAAACCTAAATGAGGCAAACATAAGCTCTTTTGATTATAATCAGCTTCATAAGAGCTCCATATATTAAAATATTAAATATATACATATATATTCATGTAAAGTTAATTTACTCTGGTATGTTACATTAAAAATCATTGAAGAAATCATGAAAATATATATTCCAAGTTCTATGAATCTTAAAGTGTATTGTACAAAGAAAATTCACAAACTTTTTTCATGCAATAGAAGCCATTAATAAAAAAATATTGATGCACTTGATGGTTACCAACTTGTATTAAATTTGAGCTTCTTTGTGCTCAACTGATAGTTCAAGAACGGAATAGAGCCTTAGCTTGCTCATGTTCAGCTAGTTTACAAAAGAAAAAGTTTCTTTAAAAAGAATGCTACAAGTATTAAGGAAGCATACCAAGTTGTTTTGCATTGACGATACTCGGACTAGCTGGTGGAGGCTGAGAGCTTTCATTTAAGAAAGTTTCAATACTATTAGGATCAGACCAAACTGGGTATCCTTTGATCTTGCCCTGTTTAACAGTAAGGAAGCAAAAGGAATTCGCATTCATAGTAGATATACATAAACTTCAATTCATTCCCGTTAAAACAAGCATACCAAAACATTTAGAGCAGCAAGAGTAGCCATTCCTTCGCGCGTCCACTGAAAACAATATATGGAGAAACCATTCAGATGAGAAATCTCTTGAATTTTTCAATACTTAACTTCCATATGATAAGATCATATCCTGAAGATGTAAAGATAAGTTCTATAAAATCCTCATTGGTCTCATAATATTATATGAATCTAGATCTTAGCAGACTGTGGGCTCAGAAAATTCGTGCCACAGCATCCCCATTGCTTTTCGGAGGTTTAACGGATTAAGTTTCGGGATAAATTTTGGGAAGACATATTAGGTTTGAAGATAAGACACTAAGTGATTTCGCCCTCATTATACAATGACTTTATGATATGAGTTCTAGTTTCCTATAGGCACAAGCTCATATAGTTAATTACCCCTCCCAATAACGAAAGAGAACTTTCGATTAAGGCAAGTTGTCGATGAAATATGTAGAAATACATAGTAACTGGCATATAGTAGCAGCATGGGTTTGGGGTTTGGGGTTTGAGGTTTGGGAATCGGGAGATGAAGCAGGAGGTCGGTTGTGGAAGAACAACAATCGAGGCGAACAAATCGAAGAATGGCGCCGAATGCATGTGTATTTTACAGAATTTCTAGGCTGGGTTTTGGATCTATGTCTGGCGGTCAACACAAACAAAAATTATTAATATCTAAGTTGAGCATAATAAACAAGGGACTATTAAGATGAATATATAGCAAAGTTAGGAAGGATAAATGAAAGCATAATAACATGAGATGAGTGGTAGGAGTGAAATCTATTAAGACTAAGATAATTTAAAAAAATTTAAACATATATAATAATGGGAAGAAAATGCACCATTAGGAGCATGGATAAAATCAATATTAAAGGAAAATTTTATAAACTGGATATAGATAGAAGTTGTTTAGAATTATCTACAAAGAATAAATTTTACAATTAATAAATAAATTAAAAAGATATTCATAAAGCTGACCCGAACAAGTTAGTATAAGACTTCGTTTGGGACGGCTTTCTTATTGCTTTTTAAAATAACTTTCCAGATATTTTTTTTTTTATAAATTAGAAATTTTTATACCATGAAGCTGTTTTAAAAAGCAGCAAGAAAGCCGTCCCAAACGAAGCCTAAGGCTATTGATGATGATTACAATTATACCAATAAAGAGTATGATTTCCTAAGTTCACCTTGGAAGCAGATGCAATATGAGGCACAACCACAGCATTTTTCTGTTCAGCAAGCCCTGGTTTCATTAAAGGTTCCTCCTGTAAAATGGTAGAACACAAATTGATAATCTAAGAATTGTCGCAATCCCAAATTTAAAATAGAACACCAAAAGCACGCAAGACGAACCTCGAAAACATCAAGGCCAACGCGGAACATGGGATTTAGTTTTAGATGTTCTACCAGTGCAGCTTCATCAATCACTGGCCCCCTACTTGCATTCACAAGGACTGCGTCCTGTGATTAAAAGCCACTTTGTTCATTAAAACATTTGATTGCTAAGGATAAAGGATAAAGTTGAAACAGGTAGCAAAGATAAGCTATTTGCCTATACCTTCTTCATGATTGACAGTCTCTCTTTGTTGATCAGATGATATGTAGTTTTATCCAATACTGGGTGAAGACTTATCTGCAAAAAAAGACCAATAAGTTGAATTTTTAATGCCCATTTCAACCCTAAAACTATAAATCCTCGAACAAACACAGTTTTTGTACTTCATTGGTTTCAGCTTAAGTGCAACCATGCAAAATAAAGGTAAATGCAATGGCTATGACGAAGCTTAAGGATTGATGGATAACATGGGCGGATCCCCCTTGATGTCAGGGTGGGCATTGCCCACCCTCAAAAAAATGAATAAAGTACTAGCAGTGGCATTTTTTATATTTTGCCACCCCCCCCCCCCTCAAAAAGAATATTTTTGTCCAATATTATCACCCTAAGCATCGTTGCCCATCCCGCAAGTTCGCACTCGCAGCCGTTTTCCCGATTCATGCATTCGGCGTTCAACGGTTCAAGATGTCGCCGCCTTGCAACCTTCCTCTTCCCAATTACATACGACATTTCCAATATGTAAATGGAAGATAAATGATAAAAATTTTCCTCTTATAAATTTGATAGCATTATGTTGATTAAATTTTTTTAAAAAAATGTTATTATTACTATTTGATGTTATTATTTTATTTTTGCTATTATTATTGTTGCCGTCTAATTAATTAAAATTTTGTCCATCCTAAAAAAAGAAGCTGAATCAGCCCCTGATGGATAATGTTAAAAAATAACAATGAAAGATTCAAAAGCTATCTCACCACATCAGCCTCTCTCAGCACATCCTCCATTGTAGCAGCTCTTTTCCAAGTAACAGGCTGCTCACCATTGGCTTTCAGAAATTGCCCATATGCTGAAAAGACAACGAAGGAATTCAAGAGTTTTAGTTAGAATATCAGGAATGCTGACGGGCAATAACAGGAAGGAAAAAAAAATGAGATCATGCCTGTAACAAACTTCTCAAGCCTTGTAGCTTGATACAGATCATAGTATATAAGGTTCATCTTAAAGCCCTCAATCTGCAAACATTGAGTGGGTTGTGATGATATAACCCTAACAACAAGAATTTTAAATTTTTTGTGATAAAAGCTGGATGAATGGATTTCCCTACCCTAGCAACAAAGAATTAGAAGAAAGCAATCGATAATGCAAAACTCTTATGTGTAGCTTTTCTTAATGTACTATGAGGCTTCGTTTGGGACGTCTTTATTTCTGCTTCTTAAACCAGCTTTCTTATACAAAAAATTAAATTTTTTGTACAAGAAAGCTGCTTTAAGAAGCAAAAAAAAAAAATCGTCCCAAACTAAGCCAAAATTGCATTGAATTCACAAAAAGAAAAAAAAAAACACAATCAACATGGTTTGCTTTAAAAATTATGCAAGATATGTTCTTGACACCATGTTGCCTGAGATCAATTAAAAAGGATTTTTTATTTCAATACATTTTTTTGTTAGGGAGGGGGTGAGGAGGAGAAATTTTGAAGTTGAAAAATACGGGTTTCTTGACAAGCCAGGCATTGTCAATGATCTTTGCATGTTCGTGTGTAGAAGTAAGAAATTATCAAAACAATGAGGAGTGCTGATTATGGCTTCGTTTGGGACGGCTTTCTTAATGCTTCTTAAAGCAGCTTTCTAGTTTAAAAAAAAAAATTTACTAAAAAGTTACTTTAGGAAGCAGTAAGAAACCCGTCCCAAAAGAAGCTTAAATCCACCCTATACTCAACTAAAGACAAAAGAAGAAAAAATTACCATCATCCTAGCATAAGCTGAACCAATACGACCAGCTCCTATCACTCCCACTGTCTGTCCCTTGAGCAAATTCCCAACAAATCTACAAAATAAAAGTTAAATATTTTTGGCAGAAGAAACTTCAATCCCTTAAAAACTAGCTTTTTATTCATACAAATTAGGGAGCCATCCATCATATAATCCAGCTCTCATGAATTGATCAGCTTCCACAATCCTCCTTGCTGCCGCCAGAGAAAGTGAGGCGGCCAATTCGGCCGTCGTCTCAGTTAGAACTCCCTAATCAAAATAACTAGCAAATTAGATCAAAACCATAAAAAGGAAACCATCTTTAACATTCAAATTCATCAACACGAGCTCTGATTCGATACCGGCGTATTTCCAACTGCAACTCCATACTTGTTTGCCGCATTCACGTCGACGTTGTTGTAACCCACGGCCATGTTACTAAAAGCGGTTCCACCAGCTCTGCTCAGGGCGGAAAAAAGCACCTCCCCCCAATCTTCTGTGAGCTGTTACAGATCCAAACAATAAAAAAAACCATAAAACTCAATAAATTTTCTTCAATTTCAGTTTTGGGAATTTTATAAACTCGCCTGGCCGATGACTCCGTCGCATTTGTTCCCAATGAGCGCGATAATGTCCTCCACTGACAAGATAGTCTTCTTCTCGGTGCAAATCTGAAGATGGAAGAGTCAAGAGAGAAATGAGAAAGAGATAAAGGAGAGGGTTTTACCTCAACGCGACAATCTTGGTCGGTCAATAGCCGGATCCAGCGGGTTCCTGGCATGGGCTTGGTACTCACGACTCTGTATTTGCCGCTGGGATTCCATACCTCGATCGATATGGGTTTAGCCATAATCTGCTTAGCAAGAAAAGTAGGATCTCCAAAAAGCTTTTTTTCTGCTTCAGTCGGCTTTTGGTGACCTCAAATAGACTGATAAGGCGAAGAGGAACTGCAAGGCGAGGCCTTTTTCTAATGAAGATGCATCTATATTTTGAAATGTTTGCGGATAAAGGCGGGGCCAACTGCCATGTCGACCTCTGGTTCACCGTAAAGCGAAGGGCGTTCATTACCAAGATAAGGCGGGGAAGAACACTAGTGAAACGTTAGAGACCACTTGGATAATGAGAAGATGGCATTTACCATTATATATTTTTTTAATTTTATTTAATTAGAATATTCTCATTAGAATTAATCATGAATTTTAAAATTATTTAATTTATTTTTAAATAAATTAATTTACAAATAATTAATATTTTTTATTCTTTTTATGTAAAACAAAATATTTAATATAAAATTTAGATTAGAATATCCTAATCTAATTTTTTTAAATATATTTATTTATATTTCATTTTATACATTACTATTAACTATACAACATCTTCATAACATCAAAGAGGTCCAACCAGTTACAATCTAATCAATTTATACGTCAAAAAAAATGAGTGATAAGTGTTTACTAAGATAAAATTTTTTGAATTAGGAAAATATAATAAATCATGGGACTAAACATTTCTAGAGGGAGCCACCTTAAGAAGGGGCTAGTAGTATGGCACAAGTACTTATCCCAAGAATCAAATGGAGAGAAACTCCTCAAAAACTAGATGTCCAAATTAGGCGAAATTATTGGGTTCGGACACCGGACGCCATCCGGAGTCAATGAAAATGTGCCACATCACCCTCTACTCGGTATTGAACTCGATACAGAGCAGTACCAAGCTCAGTATTGCTCAATACTGAGCTCAATATACTCGGTATTGTGAAGTACCGAACTCAGTACTTCACAGTACCGTTCGGTAGTGAAGTACTGAACGATAAGCTATGTCCGATGTCCGAACCAAATAATTTCACCCAAATTAGACATGTAATACCTCAAAGTGATATAAGCCTTAACAAGTAGCATGAGAGATTGAGACTTACAACATCGCATATGATGAGTACCCTCCTAACTTTCATGAAAAAATATAAGGAAACATGATATTATTCTTCCACCCATATGAAAGATAAACCCTAAACCATGAGGTATATCAATAAGCCTACTAACTAATCTAAAATCTTATCTAGATCATCATGAATCAGCTATCCATCTATGTGTATTTTTGAAAATAATTTCATTAAGATATGTATGATACCGGGTGTAGTGAAATGCATGTAAGAGGCATAATGCAATTATTTTATTTGATTGTCTATCTTGCTATGAATTCAAACAAGATGTAGACTCATAAAGCTTGCTTATGATATGGATTAATAAGATTTTGTTTGGTACAGTTTTTTATTATTTTCTAAAATAACTTTTAAGTACGATAATTTTTAGTTCAATAATTTTTTACTAAAATTTTGTTTTAAAAAATAGTAAATAGATGCCTCAAACACCGAGTGATAACACAATTTTTTTCTTATTTTAGAAAAACTTTAAGTTGATCCATGTTCGATATAATTCCGGTCCTAATTATCATAAAAAAATCCAAGCATTACAACAATCGATTGAAGAAGAAGGGGAAAAAGTATAATAAAAAAATAACTTTTACATACATAAAAAAATTAGCTTGACCAGGCTCAAATCTCGAGGCAAAATCAAGTTGAAAGCTTCTGAAATTAAATCTGCGACCATCCGAACTCCGATTTCAGAAAACTTACAGTTGAATTGAACGCTCGAAAATACAAACCCAACGCAATCAAATTCGACTCAATCCGAGTCCATATGGGTCCAAATCGAAGAGGAAAGTTCAAACCATAAATTGGATGACCAAACACTTTCCAAACGTGACATGCTTAATTATATTCAGCAAGGATATGGACAATAGACTAATTAGAAGATACTTATATGACAAATTTTACAAATGGTACTCTACATAAAAACATGTCATCAATGACACATAGCCTGTACTCTACAAATAAACATGTCTTCAAGCTCAACAATCCAACATGGGCTATGGTTAACATTCAATAAATATTCATCCATTCATTGTATCAGCTAAGGCTTCGTTTGGGACAGTTTTTTTATTACTTTCTAAAACAACTTTTCAGTACAAAAATTTCTAATTCAAAAAAATTTTATACTAAAAACTATTTTAGATAGCAGCAAAAAACTGTCCCAAACAAAACTTAATACTATGCATATAATAAATGCCATGCATATTATGTGTAAGGTAAAAAAGATATGTACATCCTTCAATTGTTTGTGTGTGATAATGTACACAATAAATATATTTGTTTGCATGAACTATGAGGAACGAAACATAAATGTAGAGGTTGAATTTGAGTTGAAAGATTCAGACCTACAATTGATCATGATTAATTTTGAAATGAGCATAAAGTATAGTTGATCGAATAAAATTTATATTGCACTTATCTTAAAATAAATCTAATAACAAAATTTGAATCAAGATATCCCAACTTGGATCTCTTCCCCTATAAATATACCTATGATAAAGAGGTATGCATGTGTGAGTATAGAATGCATCTAATACAAACTACAATGTATAAATATATACAATAAATTAAAGCTCAAACTAGAAAAGATAAAGATTCAGAGAATTACATGAACCAGCTTGACCTTAGTAATAGTGCAGGAGTTCTGGATTCTCCATTAACAGTATATAAAATGCCTGGCTGCAGTACAGCTTTCTTGCCCAAACTGAAATTTAGAAAGCCTTCCAGCCAAAACTGATTGAAATTTCCTTCAATTTGTCCACCCAACTTAAAACCCCACCCTAGTTCATCGCGAGGAGCATCATATAAAGAAATACCCCATTTTAACAAACCGGGATTTGATTTCCACATCTCAACCCAACAATCAAGATTATTAGTCTCATTAAACTGTGATTCTAACATCAATGCAATCGATGATGATGCAAGAAATTCTGCCTTACTTGGAGTGGCTGAAGAAGATCCTTCAAGGCTTGCATTTACTGTACTCTTGTTCAAGTTGCCCCTCGGTAAGGCCATTGGACCGAGTTTCAAAAGCTGAGATGACTTGGAAGTTCGCCAAATTCCAGACATTGTGAGCCTTGCTTCTTCAGAGGGTTTACAAGAAACCTGCCCAAAGATAGTTTGTCTGATGTTTCCGACAAAATTAGTGTCTTCAACAAGCCCAGAAACTAACCCAGCTAAACTAGCAGAAAGATTAGGTCCCTTAACAATGAAACCAAGCCCACAACCTTCAGATTGTTGGAACAGTGGGGGAGAAAATGAAGGGGCTGCACTTTCATATCTTCCCTGTCAAAAGCTATAGCCTTTGTAAAATTAGTTCGAACTACATTTTAATGAAATAATTAAAAAAAAAATGAAATAATTAAAACAACACAGAATCTGAAAGTTAAGGGTCTGTTTGGTAGCAGAATTTAGGACGGATTTGAACGAAATCCAGCCAAACGGTCTAAAATGCAAAACCAAATCTCATGGCAAATGACAGCCGCCATATACGGAAAATCCTGCCTTTTCATACTAAACCCCGGATTTCCGAAATCGTGTTTTTTGTCGGATTTACGAAATCCATTGGCTCGAGAGGAAGAGTCCGCCCGTTAAATCCGTTTTATAGTCAAACAGTCGCATTGGATTTAATAGGATTATCATGAATGTTGTCAAACAGTTTTCAGGATTTAGTCCCCTCGGGATTTCCGAAATCCAGATTTAGAGGATTTATGAAATCCTTCTTAAATTAAATCGTGGGTGCTACCAAACAGCCCCGGAAAACTGGGGAGAAGTTACCTGTTGAAAGCTTGTTCCAAATTCAGTGCATTGAGCTCCAAAGGGAGCAAACACAGCAGATAGGGAGTTACAAATGTTAGCCAAATAAACCAACTTTGATAGAACCAGCGGGCACCCATTCACGTTACTGTGGTTAACCAGACTGCAGTGACTAGTAAAAAACTCTGCTATAAGTAGATCTCTCTGCCTGATAGAAGTCTCAAAAATAAACCTCAGATCGATGCCTCTTCTTGCTCCTAATCTATCAAGGTTATCGGAACCCTGCTGATAATCATTCTCTATGAACATCAAAGCTCCATCTGCATTTATAATTCCTTTCATATGGGTACGAGCTTCTTGGAATGGGCCTCCTTTGCCAGATTGATAGAAGGAAAGCATGCGTTCTACTTTATCTTGTCTTTCCCTCAGCTTCATCAGATCAGAAAATGCCTCTCGTTGTAAACGTTTAAGTGTTTCAATCTAACAAACATGTAAATTTGAACATAAGAAATATAACAACCTTGCCGGGCAATAGAATAGATGTAAGAAAATATTAAGGCTTCATTTGGGACGGATTTCTTTCCGCTTCTTAAAGAAGCTTCCTAGTACAAAAATTAATTAAATTTTTTTACTAGGAAGATGCTTTAAGAAGCGTAAAGAAAGCTATCCCAAATGAAGCCTAAGTTAAGAGTTAAGCAACGAAGGTGCTGAACTAGGTTGATTTTGATGAGCACGGCATTTAATGTGTATTGCTATAACTAACATCCGAAAGTATATGTCAAGAAGAAAATAAACTCAATAGGAAGATCTTAAGAGTAATCTTGATTCTTGATCATATTCACGATGAGAATAAGTTAAAATTAATGAAGCACCTAAGATATTTCACAAGGCTTAATTCTTTTATATTAAGTCGTAATTTATTTATTGGACTAATCATTTATTTTGAGTATGCAAAGACAAATTTCTCAATATGTAATCTAAAGCTTATGGTAATCAATAAAATAATGCCTTATGAAGGATATATTTTGCACACAACAAGATAAAAAGATTAAAATGAAACCCATTAAGCCTGAAAATAAAAAACAAATAGTCAATTTTATCATTTAGGCATGATAGTGTATTTATGTGAGTACATTAGCATTCCCAAGCATTCTTATTTTTGAGTTAAATTGAGGTAAAACTACTTTAAATTTGGTTTTATATTTTTTTTTTAGAATTATTCCGAAGTCATTCTTTGGCCAGGCCAAGTTCAACTTGATTGAATGGCTCAAGTTTATTTCAACCTTGACAATTCATATTCAAAAAAAGATGGGTTAACAAGGCATGTCAGCTCGGATGGACTAAATTCAGAAAGGCTCTTACCTTGCTAAGTTGGCCAACTTGACTGGTACACGTATTCATCAAATTCTGAAACGGTTGCTCACCCAATACCTTGCCCTTTAGAACTCAAAAACTTCTTTTTTTCACCAAAGTATATCAACAATTTTTAACTGGCATAGGACATTTGCAGAAGCTCATAAAGCATGCAATGAAAAGAAAATGATGAAATCTTAATGAAAAACCTATTGCATGCCTCGGGATATTATTCCATATTTTCAAATAAACTCCCAGCATTTCCAACCACTTTGGCTGGCAAAGCATCTCTCATATCTCTATAAATATTAACCAAATGCAAGACTTGAGGGTACTATTTTATTTCCTAAATTTCAAAAATATCATTTCCAATGCGAAGAATATCATGAATGAACACAATAATGATCATAGTAATAAAAAATGAAAGGCGGATGGAGATGAGAGTTATCAACTGAACTACTTTGAAGACCAACATTAAAACAAACTTTGCCTGAGTTTATTAAATTAGGCACAAGGACTTAAGATCTGTTTGGGACAACTACAGTTGTCGGTAAAGCAGTTTCTAGAGAAAGTTGTTGGTAAAGTTGTCGATGAAATTGTTGTAGAGAAAACTGTTTTATGAAGTTGTTGTACATAAAGAAGTAAATCTTTTTTGGAAAATACTGTTGTGATAGATATGTGATACTTAAATACATCACGCATGTATACCATCAATTCATCTAATAACATTGAATGATAATTTTTAACATCATACCCACTAAAATTATATATCATAACCGTAATTTTTGTTCTATTAATTCAAAAACATCCATCTTCAAATATTTTTCTCCATCATTCTAATTTTCACTTATTTTAGTTGATGTCTCACTAGTCACTAATTATAACTAGATAATTAGCTCAAAAACATACAACAAGACACCTCGTTTTGAATATCAATTATAAGAATCTCCATAGCTATTCAAAAAATATATGGACTCAATATTATTTTTTACTATAAACATGCAGTAATTAAAAACTCTTGGCTAGTTGCCTAATTATTCTAGCTAGTGTTCCATCATACATATTTTTAATAACATTAGCATACCCTTAACACAAACATTTTGCCTTGACGCGCACCAAATTAATTCCCAAAATAGTCAATCATATGTTTTCTCAAATTCAATAAAAACCACATGAAGATCCTTGCTTTTCTTTATATACTTCTCAATTAATTTCCCCAACACATATAATGCTTCCATAATATATCTTCCTAGCATGAAAACAAATTAGTTATCTGAAGTTAAAGTAATTTTTAAGCCTATGTCCTTTACTTTCTCTAATAACTTCATTGCATCACCCATAATTCTGATTCCTATATAATTAGCAATAGCATAATCTTGAACATCAAATTTGTTCTTGAATACTAATGCCAAAATGTTTCTTCTTCAATCATTTGACATTCTCTTAATCTTCAATATTCGATTGAAAATATGTGTTAAAAAAATCCCCAAAACTTCAATCCTCTAAGCTTGTGCCATAGATAACGTCTGCCTAAATATGGCTTTGAGTCAATGGGGGGTTGCCAGACTCAGAGTTGAATTCTTGGGAAAAGGGAGATAAAGAAAAAATAGGACTTGAAACTTTTCCAACGTAGGCTAATCAAAAGAAATCATTTAGGGTTTGGTAGGAGGTAACAAAAATCTTCCTTTAATACAAAATAAATTCATTTCTGATCTTCTTGGTGAAGTTTATCAATTAAGACATTTCTCATGTGCACCAATGCAAAAACATATTAGGTAATAATACTTCCATAACTATAAAAAAATATGCCCTCATCGATGGTAATAAATTATGTCCAAAATTTTCCAGGACAAATAAAACCATATAACATTGACAGTTCCAACATAACGACCTCTAGTTCCAAACGTTAGCGGTAAAAGCAACGTAGGCTTGAGAGGGAAAAGTGTACCGGGCCTTGGCTTGCTCGCTTGAGGCAACTCTGCAACACTCCCTTCACGAACCTCTCCGTCGATCTGCCAAACTCTTTGAATCGACCAACGACAAAGGTCACGGGCTCCATCGGAGATTAATCCAAAGAAAATATAAAATAAAATTTGAAAATAATTAGTTGATGTTGGATATGTGAGTATAATTGAGGATGAACGGCAATGGCTTAGAGCTAGGGTTTCGTCTGACTCCCGCGGGAACGTCAGTTTGGCTTTCTGGTTTCATCTGTGTTGGCCGTGCCCACGCTTTTCCTAAGAACCGTCCCTAATGTTAGTGTGCAGTAGGACCGTAAAAATCAGGTCACATGTCCGGTTCAAATTCGGTCGAACCTAATATTTATCTGTTAAAATTTGGTATGATTCAAATCCGATTCATTTTTTTTGCAAATGGGTCACAAAATTTAATCCGAACCCGACCCGACACGATAGTTGGAACTGTGCAAGTGCAAGCGTCATCGTTGCTTCCAATTTGGGCCTAACATCAAAGTTTATGGGTCGACCTTCATGGTGATCTCCCCCACTGTCGTTATTATTGCTTCCGATCTAACTACAAAACGGCGGCAAGAAGAGCTCCTTGTTGTATTCGTCATTGCTTCCAATCCGGAAGGAACGTCGTCGAGTGCAGGTGAAGTGACGAACTGCTGAACTGGCAGAGCAGCAAATGCGGCAAGCTCCTTGCCGTTGTTGCTTAAGATCTAACTG
Organism: Dendrobium catenatum; assembly: GCF_001605985.2. Taxonomy (NCBI): domain Eukaryota; kingdom Viridiplantae; phylum Streptophyta; class Magnoliopsida; order Asparagales; family Orchidaceae; genus Dendrobium; species Dendrobium catenatum. The sequence goes on along the minus strand of NW_021345501.1, from coordinate 760,188 downwards.
CAAAGAAACGCGGACGTGATCGACCGACATTGACGCGACGACATATTACCACGACTTCCAAGTGAGTGATGTGATGACACTGACGAGTGACGAAACAGGTCACTCAGGAATACAATCCAAGTTAGTTTCGGGTTTTCGGGTCAGCCTGAACCCAACCCGATTTTACAAACAGGTTAGAATCCTGAACTCAAACTCGACCCATTTCTCAAATAGGTCAAATGGGTTGACCCTAACCCGGATTTTCCGGTTCGGGTCGGATTTTTGGGTTGTGTCAAATATTGACACCCCTAGTGTGGAGACAATGTATAGTACACTCACATATTGTTATGGTTCTTCCAATATGGATGCCTCACATAATAATTTCTTGCTTTTCCTATCTGATTGAAGACTTCTTTTAGCTTTTTTTACGTTACATTGCCGAGTAAAAAAATATTTTTTTCAATAAATAAAAATCTAGAACTTTCTAAATACTTATAAAAAATTTGTTAAAAAGCTTGAGGAACGTACAACCATAAGCATGAATATGATTGAACATAAGCTCATTTGTCCTAAGAGCGAGAGAGCATATGCATCAAAAGTTCGAACATAAGAGTTAGGAAGTGCAATGCACATAAAACTCCATAAAGAGATAGTAAAAAGTCATAGCACATAGCAAGATTCGAATAAATGATTTGCATCCACTTTAAAGACAAGCTAAGGATAAATTTTAAATAACTAAGGGTTATAAGGTAGGACATACAAACTCAAGTGTTATATGGAAGTATTTATGAGAGAAAGAACATAGAACAATAGATATAGAAAGTTAAAATTGAGGTAGAGGAACCCATTTATTAAAAGAGTTTCCTATAGTAAGCTTGTGCATCAATATTTGTAAAAGTGATGATCCTCTAAGTGTGGTCAAATCATCATGACTATTTAAGAAGATGATACCTTAAATATGTAAAAAATATGACATTCATTGTTCAATTAAATAAGCAAGTTGATCAAAGTTTTGAGGAATATCAAAGAGCTAACATTCCGATCTTGAGTAATTAATATAGCCTAAAAAATTAATGTGTTTAAATCCTTAGATATTTATGGTGAATGATACGGGAAACTCATAAATGTTTTGAGGATGTTGATATCGTTGACTAATGACATTAGTGCAAGCACTTGATGTATGTCAGTGGGAGATGTGATGTTGATTGAGAAATTAAGAGAAATTGGGAATCATTGAGATGAATAGCGTGTCTTCGAGAAGAATCATAGACTGTCAACATGGTTCTTTTGAGAGATGTGCGTAATCATATATTCTTTAAGTGCACAACGTCGATGAAGGCGAACACTCATGCAAATGACACTTCCAATTTGTGTACATTTCACAAGGATCATAGACCTGACATTAAGAAATGACGACCTTAAAAGCTTAGTGGATGACTTAATAAATACAAGCAAGTTGAGAGAATTTGTTATGGCAAACATGTGCAATTAAGCAAAAAAGGTGCCCATAGAAGATAAAGGGCATAAGTCAGTTTTTGCGTGCACTATCAACATCACTGGGGTAGTGCCCTACCATTTTTGGAGGAGATGGAGTTAAGGCCTCTCATCAAGCTAGTCGTAAGCATCCCCATTTGAGGCAGGTCAACTTGGCAATAATGCCTTGAGTGCCCGCAACCAAGGTCATTATGATTACCTTCTCTAAAGTGGATATGAGTAGTCACTGCAATGCTCACTAACTTCCATATTGATAATACTCTAATTGATATAGGGAAATTCATCAACTATATTTTAAATATATATTTTTGATTAGTTGAATATACTTCCTTCCCAACTCTTCCTCACTATAGGCTCACTCTACAATTTTTTAGAAGGGGCGGTGAAATAGGAAAGGATAATCTCCCTACCCATTACTAGGCTAAGTGAAAACACTGGTACATAGTGATGGTTGATGTTAGAGTGATGGATGCAACCACCACCTACAATGTAATATTCGAGTTACTACTCATAAAAAGTTTTAGGTTTGTCGTCTTAACATATTATGTGATGATTAAATTTTCTCTAAAGGTTAGAAGATCATAGTAAAAAGTGCATGATTCAGACATGAGCATGTTACCTAAAGATCGTCATGAAAGTGATGCGGCCAACAAAAAAAGGTGTTACAACTTGAGGTACAAAGAGGAATAGTTGAAGGGGACCTTTGAATAAGTTCATCATTAAACTCAAAACATTGCAAAGCTCATCAAATCTCTAAGGGATAATGTCGATATCTTTACTTTGATTGAGATTGTGATGTCAAGGGTATGCATTAAAGCTGCATATTATGGGCTGAATATGGTGCAACACAAGAAGCACATAAATGACATATAGGGTCCAACTACAAAGGCTCAATCCATAAAATTTGCAAATTATGCATGGAGGACCCACCATTAGAAGGGAAATGAAGACCCTAACCTGGATAATTTTTTGTTAGTTTTCATAATTTGATGTTATTTCAAATATTATGTATATGCTAAACTTTATATATTATATGTGTTGTTTTATTGTATAAAATTTGTATTGTGTATATATTGGAGATCTAGCATGGTTATAGGTTCAACCATCCATACGCAATCACTTCAGTAAGTGAATGTTTTATTCTCTTTTATAATTTGTTTAAGTTTCCAATGAGAAAGCATTCCTTTATACTTTCTTGAACTAAAAAAATATTAATTTTCATAATATCTCCCATAAACTCAAATTCTTATCCGATGTTTAGTGGTCGACTAATCATATGTTGAAGTTAGACCTAATATTTTTCAAGTTGTTATTTGGTGCCCTTAAACATGATAAAAAAATCATCTATTCTTAGCTCATTTCCCTATGAACTCCAAGTAATTTCACTGAAGTTCCTTAACTAATTATTATGTTTATAAATTCATCAAGAATAGGGTTTTCTAGAACCTATCACTTCCAAATTCCTAAATGAAATTATATCTTTGAAAACTTATGAAACTTACCATATCACATCTAGCCACACTCTCCTAACTGATGAAAGTGATTTCATGATTTTTAGATAAGTAATCAAGATGTTATCATCATTTGAAGTCATTCTAATATTGTCTGAATTTTTTATCCCTATTTATTATTTGACCTAGTACCCTCCAAAAGTTCACCCCACCACAAAATTAACACCACTATCATATTCCTAGTACATATGTCGATTTTGAAAGGTTTCTACCAAAATGACCCTCACTAAGTGGCCACTTCATTTGGTCACACCAACTGTCAAGAAGGAGACAAGGTTCATAACTTAAACTTGGCATACCAAATTATGGGTTTCCTCTCCTAAATATTAACTTTCTAGTTTGCTTTGTAATAACCTAAAAGTTTAAATGAATTTATTTGAAAAATATGAAAATATGATTCAACAGGCAGCGCCATGGTGCTGGAGTGATAAGAACAACAACACTTGGGATGCAGCGGTGTTGGGAAAGTCCCACTGAAGTATTGAGCTCTCTGTTCTACAATAACTCTAGGGTGGCATGCAGCACAATGGCATTGGATCATACACACCGCTGTGCTAGGCACTATAAATAATTTTTTTTAATATTTTTTATTTAAATATCTCTGTAATCCGACCAAAATCCCCCACTCTCATTTTGCTTGGTTGGGAAGGAAATAAAGTAGGAGAATATATAGTAGAGAAGGGATGAGAGAGAGAAGAGAGAGGAAGTGCTTTGGGAAATGTTCATCCATCGATTATATTTTGAAAGTTTATGTTTGATGAATTAAATCCCTCCTAAATCGATAAAAAAGTATTTTTCTCCTGATTTAGTAAATTCTCACCAGGTAACTTCATTATATGATATATATGATTTCTTTGAGTATTTTGATTATAGTATTATTAAATTTTACCACCTAATTTGATAGTAATAATTTTTTTTTAATAAATAACTTGTGTATAATTTTTCCTACATTTCATTGATTAATTCCATTTCATGTATGATATTAAAATTAGATAGAAAATGATATGAGTTGTACAACATAAATGCTGCATTACAAGAAAGGATGACTAATTATAAAATAACTCAGGTTGGTTGGAGCAAAAGGGTGGGCCTACATGCTTTTATGGGTTGTGTGGTGTAATCTCAATACAATATATAAGATAGTGAGTTATAAGGGGATAAGATATGCTGACGGATAAAAGTGACAACACTTACAAGATAGACATTTGACATCTAACACTTGATATTAATACAAGATATAGAAAAACACCATGTAACTAGTTGGATGTTCTATCTTGCTATTCATTAGTGTATTCATGTTTGCATGCATTTACATAAGAGTATATGAATTGATTGATAGATATAATTGATATAAAATTGATGGAACATGCATTAAGATTGATATAACATGGCATAACATATGGCATAGACACTGATAGATATTGATAGACATATTGATATAGCATATTAATATGGCATGTTGATAGATAACTATTCATGGCATAATAATTGATAGAAAAATGTGATTGAACCATCAGTGTAAATATAATTGATAAACAATTGAGGCGTGTTTCCTTGTACAATATATGTTATTGATTGATAGTCTTTTTATATGCTTTCTTCTAGATTGATAAACTTCTTTTGCTTATTGAATAATTTAATTTTATTTATCATACTAGTTTCACAATTGATTGATATTAATTTTATGTATTATATATTATTCATACTAATAACTTATTGATTTATTGATTGATGTTGATTAGAACTAGTGCAGACATATTAATTTTTTTATATTGCATTGAATGAAGTAGTAAGTTTTTGTTATTTGCTGTGTTATATGCGTATTATGTGATTTTTATATGATTTCAAGTAAGGATAAGGGGCATGTAGAGGGAGGCTAGTCAACGGGTGATAGTTTAGATTTTATTCTTCATTGTTTGATTTTATACATTGTTTTGTAACCTATTGTTGGCTATTATAAATATTTTTGGAAACTTAATAAATATATACAAATTTAATGAACAATAATGTAATTATATTGTCTACTTACAATGACTTCTATGAGCTCTGATGAATGTATATAATGATATATAATTCTTCATATTTTGATTATGGGCCAACATAGATTTGATGATCAAATTCCTAGCCATGAGTTTTCTGAACATTTTCTTGGCTCCAGACAAATGAAGATGCACCCAACTGAGTACAAAATATAAAGAATGAGATGATAATTATAGTTTTTTTTAGTGACATGTCTAATAAATATGGAGAATATCAAGGGCATATTTGTAGTGTTCCATCGGAGGACTCATAGTGATCCCTTTGATCATGAAGTATTTATCAAGCATTTAGATGCCCTATAGATGTTATAATTGAGTGATATTGGGCTCATTGTATTCGTCTCATCTAGACACTCTATTCAACTATAAGCATGTCATATTCATATATCATTTGGTAGTCAAATTAATTATCTAAATCTTCCAAATAGACTTTAGACCTTTGGTTTTGACTCATTTTGGCTCATGTTGGATCAAATTTGATTTCGATGGGTTCGTCTCCTTGAAATGTCCAATTTGACTATAAGCTTGTTGGAATTGGAGATCAGATGGTCCCAGACTCCCAGTTTTAACTTTTGAAGCATTAATCTCATATTTACATCGAGATTCATGCGGATCAAGGTGGATTTTTAGTGACATATCAATGATATATGGTTCAATGTACACATTTCGACCTAATTCACATGCTTGTACAAGTATGTACTTGTCCAATCATGTATTATTTTCATTTTTTTTATAGATTGTGCATTTAAAGAAGCCATAATTTTAACCCTATAAATGATGGGCAAAAAGACATATTTGAGAACTCATGCCTTCTTCATTATTCACGAGGATTATCCAATTTCGTAGCCACTCTCCCTTCTCACTATTTCATGCTCATATTCTCTAGCTCAACTTAGCCATACTTATTAGTAGGGTCATTTGTCGTCCCAAACAAATTTAAATTCAACAAAAGTTAAGTCCTAAAACTAAAGAATTAATTCCATATATGCCACATTATCGCTATTTTTTTACTTAATACCCAAATAAGCGCAAATACATAAAAAATTATACAATACAAATTATATTCATTTATTCTCTTTCATCAAGCCTCGTTCTAGGGAACCTTTATTTGGTCCGGTGAACGTACGTAGAGCTACGTTCGGCTGGCACTAAGATCGCAGGCACAAAACGAGAAATACCGAGCAAATACCCAGCAATACCAACAATAAACCGAGCAAATACCGAGCAATACCAACAATAACGAGAAATATCATTATGTGAAGATAAAATACCGAGCAATACCGAGTAATCTCAAAAAATACTGAGTTTTTTCTAGAAAAACTCGGTATTTTTTGGGATTACTCGGTATTGCTCGGTATAACTCAGTATTGATCTTCACAGAGCGGTATTCCTTGTTATTACCAAGCAATATCTAGCAATACCAACCAAATATCGAGCAAAAACCGAGTAGCAATCCTCTGACCAAACGTAGAGCTACGTCCGATCAGAGGACGTAATAAAAGTTCCGTTCTAGGAGACTCACATTAATGACCGAATTCAGTTAATTGAATTCATATTCAAAATAGAATCCGTTCAAAAGTAAAAATAAAAAATAAAAATTCAGTTCAAAATCATTCACATTCATCTCAAGCTAAATCAAACATAATTTGTATATTGCTTTGAATTAATTTTAATTCCGAAAAAAAAAAAAATTTTGGCTCAACATATATTACTTAAAAAAATATTTTGATAATCAGTTATTTTATTCATTTTGCATAGCCCAGCAAGCTTTCATGTTCTCCTGTTCAGATGAAGGGATTCAAATATGCAGCTCGTCGTTTAATATAATATAATATATATAATACAGCTATCCCGACAACGGATCCAGCCCTAAATTTTTCAAATAATGAAAAAAAACAACGGATCCACGCTCCACGATCCGTCTTCTAGCGGGCGTGGCAGGAGAATCCGAAGTTTTCTCGCACGTGCTTTCTCAACAAAGCGATGAAGTCAGAAAATTGTTTAAGATTATTGTAATATAGTTTTTTTTAATATAATATTAATTTTAAGATATATTTAATAAATTTTAGATTCATTCTCATACAATTAATATTAGAATATTTAAATATTATTATTTTTCAATTTTCTTTTATTCAAATTTGAGCTAATATAATCATATATATATATACCTCTAAGAAATGTACTTTGATCTAATTCATTGTCAACTTATGTTAACTTTTAGAATAATTTTACATATAATTATGCCTATAATAATTATATATTAATGCCGTAATATATAATTAATATATATTTTATTGGTGCCGGAACATTTAAGACCAATTTTAGTGTTGTTGGGTTCGTCTCAATTAAAACATTTATTTTGACCATAATTTGTGAAATTGAAGTTTGGATGGTCACAATTTAATTTTGGAATTTTATAGTTCCAAATATGCCTCAAGATTCGTGCTGATGCAGGATATTTTTTGTGAACTATCATTTTCCCTCTATTTTGAAAATTTAAAGCGTAACAATAGTCCAAAAATTTTTGTGTTGGAGCTTTCAAATTTTGAGATGTATAATTAATATAATTTTTTCAAAACTGAAAAATAATAACAAAAACTGTCCCAAAAAACTTATGTTTATTCATGTTGTTACAACACAAGAGACACAATCTTATTAGAATATTTTGATCAAAAGAATTTTTAATAATAAATTTATTTCTCTTAATATGCCTTTAAAATGCGTGCATAGTATATAATTACTTTTGTAATTTATTTAAAATAAATAAAATTTCCAATATATCTAACTAATTTTTATTATAGTCTTGATACGAAAATTTTCAATAATAAGTTATATAACATTAAAAAAATAAATTTGGCAAAGGTGACAAGCTTACACTAGGGGTGTCAATTCGGGTTGACAGGGTCGGGTTCGGATCGATACGCTTGCCCGTGTATAAACGGGTCCAACTCGAACCCGCCATTTAGCTAAGGTGGGTCAGGAAATTAACCCGGACCCGACCCGCACGTGTTCCCGGGTTGACTCGACCCGAACCCTCCCGCGGACCCATTTGATTCAAAACGGGCGAGACGAAGGCGGTGGTCGGAGTCGCTGGCTTTTGAACGGAGGTTCGCGGTCGCCGGTCGTGCCGGACGTCACCGAAGCCAGCCAGCCAGGAAAAATGCCAGCGGCAGCGCGAGCCGGGCTCGAGGGCTG